>NC_081169.1:22373788-22673788 GCF_012432095.1 Onychostoma macrolepis
AAAATAGTGTGGAACTACATCAATAAATAAATAGTTAACAGTCCATGTTGTATTTAATTGTTTTGTGGAAACACCATTCAAAAGCACTTTATATGAATAATTACTACTAAAAAAAAAATTCTGTAATTGAATTAATATTAAATAAACATATCAGTAATGTGTGTAACATGGACATTCCAATGTTACTGTAGAGTCAACACAAAATTATGAGTCAAATATTAATCCTGAACCTCAGTTTGCAACACTTTCTAGCATAAAGATTTCTACAATATTTATTACTCATAACATGTCGGCTTCTTGAGGGTATTTGACAAGTCGAGTTGATAGTATTAGACTGATAAACAAGCTTCTAATAAAATATGAGCACTCCCCATGAATTATTCAGGAGCTTGTGAATGATGTATGAATTATCCCGCGCATATTTTATTAATAGGATTTTTTAAATTGACTTACTTTGAATAAAGCAGGGATTAATCTCGGGTAGACTATGAATAATGCAAATTGTTTATATGTTTTATTTGAAATGGCTATTAGGATTACACACAGTCTTAGTGCGTAAATGAACATTAATAATAACAATAATCATATGTGTTGGTCTCATATAATGGCAAACTTATGTTGTATCACTCTGTTTATAAGCATACTATCAACTGGCATTGATACGGACTGATGTTTTAAAGTGTTTCCCTTTGGTTTAAATTGACTAAAGCAAGTCCTTCATGGTGGCAGCCCCATCTGCAAACACAGCTTCCTGGTTATTCAATACTAATTGAAAAAATTCACTTTTGGAAAGTCTCAGAAAGACTGTGATGGGCGAGTCGTCCTGATCTCTCCTGTGTTTAAGGCTTTTTTTTTTTTTTTTTGATGCTGTCACTCCCAATCTATTGAGCTTCTGACAGACAATCCAAGGAGCCTGTCCACGTCTGGCAGCTCATTTGGTGGCAGGTGGCAAACAATTAGACACAGCAATTTCAAGGCCGGCAGATGACATTAAAGCATGCGGGAGTGAGTGGTACGACCCGGCGTCTGCGGACGGCCTGTGTGAAAGCATTTCAAAAATAATACACTCTGCCATGGCAACTCATTTCTGCCTGCCATCCTCTATTAGGGTGCTGAGGGGTGAGGACGACAGGAGGGGAGCTAGGGGCGCATTGGGGCGCTTCTGTTTAATCTGTCATCAACGCCCTGGAGACCCTCCCTAATACTCACATCTACACACACACCACCTTTACTAGTCAGCAGGCCCACCTCATCTGTGGCGGTTGCATGCATTACTACGGATCCATTGTTCCTGTGACTCAATATCTAAGCAGGGAGAAGCACATTATTTGGGCCTAGTCTTGCAGGAGACAGAGTTTTAAAGGGATAGTTCACCCAAAAATGAAAATGAATAATGAAAACCATTTAGTCATTCTCCACTTGTTCCAAATCTGTTTGAGTTTCATTTTTCTGCTGAACACAAAAATGATATTTTGAAGAATGTTTATAACCAAACAGTATAACCAAATAGTATTTTTTATATGCATTTATATACATTTATTTTTTTTAAATGTACAATTTTATTTTATTTTTTCCCACCCACCCCAAATTTTTTCCACTCACTCTAAATTTTTTTTCCACCACTATGTATTGACAGCATCCATAAGCATTTTACGTATGAACAACTCAACTACAGATGTAAAAATGGTTACAAATTATTTTAGGTTCATAGAATGTTGAATTTTTGGAATTAATAGATATCACTGTTTAATCGGTCAGATTAATTAAATGTTTTTAAAGCTATCAGTTGACAGTTTCATTTTAGTTCACATTTCTAGTGTCATATTCAACTTGTTTTAAACTTACAACTGTTAAAATATATATATATACCGTATTGTCCCGAATATAAGACGACCCTGATTATAAGACGACCCCCCTTTTTCCAGATGTACCTGTTGGAAAAAGGCTTTTTGAAAACCAAATCTTGTTTTTTTTTCTCTCTCTCTGTAAAACACATTTATTCTTAAATTATTTTCATATTGCATATTTTTCCAATTCTAATTTTTGTTTTGAAAGTATGGTAAATACTGGTAAAATGTACCAACAATGACATTGGAAAATTTTGATATACCATTGAAATAACAGGTAGCCCATCTGAATTATATAACAATTAGGCTATCCAACTCATAGTAGCCTACCAAAATGTTATTATCAGTAGACGTGAAATCTTATTGTAGTCTTCAAATCTGGGTACTGTCTTATGTTTTAAAATCACTTACAGAGGAAGTTTGGTCTCATCAGGCTAACATGACAGTCACGATCATGCTGCTGTAAGCTTTGCTTTTTCATTTGTTTTCATTCGCGATCTTTAAAACACACATTACATTACATATTTCATGACACACTCGTTTTATGCGTTTTTGGCGCCACCTATTGTTGTGGGTGTATTATTGACATGTCAAAGTGTAGACCCTGAATAGAAGATGAACGCATTTTTTCCGATGTATTTCCAAGGAAAAAACATCGTCTTATATTTGGGTCAATACGGTATATATATATATATATATATATATATATATATATATATATATATATATATATATATATATATATATACATACATACAGGTGCTGGTCATATAATTAGAATATCATCAAAAGTTGATTTATTTCACTAATTCCATTCAAAAGTGAAACTTGTATATTATATTCATTCATTACACACAGACTGATATATTTCAAATGTTTATTTCTTTTAATTTTGATGATTAGAGCTTACAGCTCATGAAAGTCAAAAATCAGTATCTCAAAATATTAGAATATTTACATTTGAGTTTGAATAAATGACCATCCCTACAGTATAAATTCTGGGTATCTCTTGTTCTTTGAAACCACAATAATGGGAAGACTGCTGACTTGGCAATGATCCAGAAGACGAACATTGACACCCTCCACAAAGAGGGTAAGTCACAGAAGGTCATTACTGAAAGGTGTGGCTGTTTACAGAGTGCTGTATCAAAGCATATTAAATGCAAAGTTGACTGGAAGGAAGAATTTGGGTAGGAAAAGGTGCACAAGCAACAGGGATGACCGCAAGCTTGAGAATACAGTCAAGCAAAGCCGATTCAAACACTTGGGAGAGCTTCACAAGGAGAGAACTGAAGCTGGAGTCAGTGCATCAAGAGTCACCACGCTCAGGCGTCTTCAGGAAAAGGGCTACCAAGCCACTTCTGAACCAGAGACAACGTCAGAAGCATCTTAACTGGGCTGTGGAGAAAAGAACTGGACTGTTGCTCAGTGGTCCAAAGTCCTCTTTTCAGATGAAAGTAAATTTTACATTTCATTTGGAAATCAAGGTCCCAGAGTCTGAAGGAAGAGTGGAGGCACAGAATCCATGTTGCTTGAAGTCCAGTGTGAAGTTTCCACAGTCAGTGATGGTTTGGGCTGCCATGTCATCTGCTGGTGTTGGTCCACTGTGTTTTCTGATGTCCACAGTCAACGCAGCCATCTACCAGGAAATTTTAGAGCACTTCATGCTTCCTTCTGTTGACAAGCTTTATGGAGATGCTGATTTCATTTTCCAGCAGGACTTGGCACCTGCCCACACTGCCAAAGGTACCAAAAGCTGGTTCAATGACCATAGTGTTACTGTGCTTGATTGGCCAGCAAACTCGCCTGACCTGAACCCCATAGAGAATCTGTGGGGTATTGTCAAGAGGAAGATGAGAGACACCAGACCCAACAATGCAGATGAGCTGAAGGCCACTATCAGAGCAACCTGGGCTCTCATAACACCTGAGCAGTGCCACAGACTGATCGACTCCATGCCACGCCGCATTGCTGCAGTAATTCAGGCAAAAGGAGCCCCAACTAAGTATTGAGTGCTGTACATGCTCATACTTTTCATTTTCATACTTTTCAGTTGGCCAAGATTTCTAAAATCCTTTCTTTGTATTGGTCTTAAGTAATATTCTAATATTTTGAGATACTGATTTTTGACTTTCATGAGCTGTAAGCTCTAATCATCAAAATTAAAAGAAATAAACATTTGAAATATATCAGTCTGTGTGTAATGAATGAATATAATATACAAGTTTCACTTTTGAATGGAATTAGTGAAATAAATCAACTTTTGATGATATTCTAATTATATGACCAGCACCTGTATATATATATATATATATATATATATATATATATATATATATATATTTTTTTTTTTTCATGGGACATAATATATATAATTGTGTAATATACATACACTGTTCATTTTGGTGTATACTGAATATTCAAAGAAACAAAAAATATAATTGCAAAAGTCTGTGAGACCAGTATGAACAAATCATTAAGCATGCTATCCAAGAATCCAAGACAGAGACTTATTAAGCGCATCCAGCTGGAGATAATTTTTAGCCAGAGTGAGCAGGTTATTATATATAAAAAAAAAAAAAAAAAATAAATCTTTTCCATTTACACAATTTCTGTTTACATATGTTGATTTTGGCCAGCCATGAACAGCAACAGCTTTGCAGCGCAACTGAAGACATGTGTTAAGAGCAGAGACAAATCACGCTGAGATTTTATCTGGCCTTGGAATGTAAACACACCACAAAACGCTCAAACACATCTCTGAGACATTTTCAAACACAGCAATTCTTCCTGATAGAAAGTATGGGGAATTTAAAGTGAGTTATAGCTTGCTTATGACCAAGAAAATCATTATGGTCATTCCTCAGGGAAAAGACTAATCCAAGAATTCATCATGGTTTGACTGTGATGTATTGTGTAGTGTTTAAAGGCACGGAAGGGATCGCAAGCACACAGAAAAGGTCACTGTACTTTTAAGGGCTTCATACGTATACATCTGCAGTAAATGGGCTACTGTAGTGCTATTGGTGACAAGAAACATTCAATCACGGTAAAGCCATATGATTTCACACTGGCACCCATGCTGATGTATATTGCTGACACCTAGTGGAGGTTCATATCATTACACTTCACTCACAGCAAAATTCTGTCATTATTTACTCACGTCATGTTGTTTGAAACCTGTGTGACTTTATTTCTTCTGAAAACCACAAAATAAGATATTTTGAAGAATGTTCATAACCAAACACTTTCATTGCCATAGAATGGAAGTCAATGGGAAACGGAATGGTTTGGTTACCAACATTTTCAAAATATCTTATTTTGTGGTTTTCAGAAGAAATAAAGTCACACAGGTTTCAAACAACATGACGTGAGTAAATAATGACAGCATTTTCAATACTGGGTGAACCTTAAAAAGAATATTCCTGGATCACACAAGTAAAGCTCAATTGCAGCTTTTGTAGGATATTTTGTAGGTTTATTATTATAATAAAGTTAAAAAAAAAAAACATTTTTTTTAAAGATGGTGAGGCACTTTCAATGGCTGTAATGGGGACCATTTTTGTGAATGTGAAAATGTGAAGCTTATAATTTTATAAAAAGCACTTACATTAATTCTTCTATTTATACCTATGTATTATTTAAACTGTTTAAATCATTTTTATATTCATTTTAGCGTGTTAGTTGTAAAATTGGATATAAAAAATAGCTTAACAGCTTTTTTCCCGCTGAAATCAGCATATATTTATGTCTTGTGGTTACACTATTGAATCAGTGAGCATGTTACAAGTTTATGAATTGGTCCCAAATCACTTATAAGTGCTTCACTGTCACCTAGATCTTTGCATTATTTAAAGAAAATGAAAGACAAGTAGAAACTAATTATCAACATTATGCCACAAATTCCATCAACCGTACCAAACCCACACTAGTCTGAATTGTGACAATGAGAACACAGTACCTGTCAAAGGAATGGAACTGCATGGGCAACATGGCTTGGGCTTCCCTATTCATGGCCTGATGGTCAGGGTATGGCAGGGTGTCTGGCCCGCTCTCAGTGGTCTCCACAGGAGCAGCTACCAGGCTCTTCAGGATTTCCTTGACATTGATGCCTTTGTTGGACTGGCTGATGCTGGAGATGGATGAGGCGGGTTTGAGGTGATCCACAGTCGAAGGCTCAGTCAAGCTCTCCTGTGACCTGGCCTCTGAGGACAGTGTGCAGAACAGCCCGCTCATGCCGTTCGGACCACCCATGACATGGTCCAGGTCGGCTCCGTTCATCACACTGGACACCTGGTCGTCACCCAGTCCTGAGTCAGAGTGAGGGAGGGATGACTCCTGACGGGACTCCTCCAGCACACTAACGGCATCCCTGCGACTGTCAGAGAGGGCTGATGGGTGCTCTGAGGGACATATATCACAGTACAGAAAATTAATAGAATATAATGGAAATCAGAGATGATCAGACAATGATCACCAGAATTACTACAAGTTTTTTAAAATCATTATTTTATCAAAATTACGACATCACACTCACTCACACACTCAATCAACCAATATATATATCTGTGTGCATATATACACACACACACACACACATATATCTGTGTGTGTACGCACTGTATAGATCTTAATATTATATATATACACTGTACAGATTTTAATGTATGTAATGAGAAAATAATCTGAATTGTGAAAGTGAATATATAGTTACAATAATAAATATGTAATATTTGATATATAATTATACATTTTATATAGCTATAGAAAGCTACAAAGCTAACTTTTTAGCATCATTACTCCAGTCACATGATCCTTCAGAAATCATCTTAATATTCTGATTTGCTGTTCAAAAAACATTTATTACTATTATTGTTTAAAACAGCTGAGTAGAATTTTTTCAAGTTTCTTTGATGAATAGTAAGTTCAGAACAGCATTTATCTGAAATGGAAATCTTTTTTAAGATTATAAATGTCTTTATCATCACTTTTGATTCATTTAAAGCATCCTTGCTAAATAAAAGTATTATTTTCTATAACAAAAAAATAAATAAATTATACTGACTCCAAGCTTTATTTGAATGGTATAGTGTATAATGTTAAAATGCTGATCTTTTCTATTCATCAAAGAATCCTGAAAAAATGTACTCAACTGTTTTAAATGTTGATAATAATAATAATAAATGTTTCTTGAACAGCAAATGAGCATATTAGAATGATTTCTGAAGGATCATGTGACACTGAAGGCTGGAGTAATGATGCTGAAAATGTATCTTTGATCGACAGGAATAAATTACATTTTAAAATCTATTCAAATAGAAAACTGTTGTTTTAAATAGTAAAACTATTTCACAATAGTACTGCTTTTGCTGTATTTTGGATCAAATAATTGCAGGCTTTATGAGCAGAAGAGAATTCTTTAAAAAACATAAAAAATCTTACTATTTAAAAACTTTTGACTGGTAGTGCATATATATATATATGTGACCCTGGACCACAAAACCAGTCTTAAGTGTTAATTTTTAGAAATTGAGATTTATACATCATCTGAAAGCTGAATAAATAAGCTTTCTATTGATGTATGGTTTGTTAGGATCGGACAATATTTGGCCGAGATACAACTATTTGAAAATCTGGAATCTGAGGGTGCAAAAAAATCTAAATATTGAGAAAAACGCCTTTAAAGTTGTTCAAATGAAGTTCTTAGCAATGCATATTACTAATCAAAAATTTAATTTTGATACATTTACGGTAAGAAATTTACAAAATATCTTCATGGAACGTGATCTTTACTTAATATCCTAATGATTTTTGGCATAAAAGAAAAATTTATAATTTTGACCCATACAATGTATTTATGGCTATTGCTACAAATATACCCCAGCGACTTAAGACTGGTTTTGTGATCCAGGGTCACATATATACATGTGTAAGAAAATTTTAAGACAGGTATACATTTCCGATCCAAATATCTTATTCACATGCTGTCTAAGCACAATGACAGTGTTTCTGTCCTTCAAAAATACTTGCTGTCAGACTCCACTTTCATCCAATATAATAAACTCAAGCCCTTGCAGACAAGACCACTCTGTCTCCAATCTCTTGCTTGTCTTTATCCAGTTGTTCTCCAGATGTTGGGCATTTCTCAGTAATATTCATCAACAGCCTTCAGCAAGGTCAGCGGGGCTCGATTCAGCTATAAAGTACGTCTGAATGCTGATTTGGGTGCAGACAATGGCCTGCTACATGCTGTTTGGAAAAATTCCCATCCATGCCTTTCTTCTCTGAAATTTATGAGAGCGACGCAGCGTAGTGCCTCAGCCTCTATGATCCCATTCTCCTCTGGTGGATTGCTTTCCTAATGGGCACTGACAGATGGGGCTGGAAATAGCAGCGCTGCCCCTGCCTCTGCATGCTCGTTCTTCATGGATCTTCTTTCTTTATACTCTTTCTCACTCTCTATTATTTTCACTATACTTTCCCAACAAAACCCAGTCGGAAATAAACACATCTTACATTTCAATTAGCTCTTTGATGCATCCTTCAAACTACTGGACATTCGTCCAATTTTGTGACCGTTTTATAGACAAAGCCAGCAGTGATTTCCTTTAAGAATTCTGTGAGGGATGCATGTTTAATTTCATGCGGGATAATTAGTGAAGCTTATGAATAATAGATGCGGGAGGTGGTGAAGAGAAATGTGTTTGACACCAGCTTGAGATGGACCCTGTGGAGACCTACATTTTTTCCGATATAATTTGTATAGTATGAGACAGAAAAACTACTTGGCTAATGGTATTAGAGGACATTTGTAATGCAAATAAGTAATGCAAATTAAGTTGTTTAGCTTATTGTAAATATATGTCAGTAAGTGGCATTAAGCTGCGCCAACAAATATAAGATTAGCCACTACAATACCTGTGCTGGTGGGGGAATTTATATCATGCCGAATCCCTCTTCCTGATTGGCTGATAGACCTGACCGTCTCCCGCTGGGGTTCCAGGATGTCCCGGTACTTCGACACCATCAGCACCGAGATAAAATAGACAACAGCGAGAGCCAGGAACTGGGCCTGCTTACTGTCATCCTGTGGAGCACAACACAAAAGCATGAAGAAGGGTACGAAGAAGAGTCAACATTAGACTAAAACATGTCACACTACGCAGAAATGCTACTCTGAACTGACTCAGTGCACTGTTTCAACAAAGACTTACAGAGGAACATTTAAAAAAAAGCAATAAATAAACAAAATAATAATAAATGATGAATGAAAGAATGAATATTAAAAAAAATATATCTGGAATTAAAATTTAATATTAATCTAGAAAAATAATTTTACTTAAAATAAAATAATGTAAAATAAAATAAAATTGTATTATATATATATACTGCTGGGCAATTAATTGCGATTAATTGCATCCAAGATAAAAGTTTTGTGTTCATAATATATGCGTGTGTACTGTTTATATTTATTATGTATATATAAATACACACACATCCATGTATATATTTAAGAAAAATGTTATGTTTATATATTAAATATATTTTTATGTAATACAAATTGTATATATTTATATTCATATATGTAAATATTTTCAAAATATAATATAATATAATATAATATAATATAATATAATATGATATAATATAATATAAAGTTCTAAACGAAAAACAAGCAAATAAACATTTTGATAAAATGAATAATTTAAATGCTACATTAATATTTAATATTTCAAGGTATTTGATCATTAAAGCAAATCTGTAATACTGATTATGTAAACAAAAAAAAAACTTATATGTCTTTATACAGTATACACATAATAAATATACACAGTAAACACACATATATTATATAAACAAAAATTTTATTTTGGATTTGATTAATCGCAATTAATTGTTGCCCAGCACTAATTATATATAAATATATTACTTATATAAGTACTACATAATATAAGTTCTAAAGAAAACGAAGCAAAGAAACAATATATATATATATATATATATATATATATATGAAGAGTTTATTTGCAAAAACAGATAACTCAAAAATCATGTTTTTTATTATGTTATTATGTTTTTATTGTGATCTATTGTCTTAGCTGTTAGCTGTATTTTGTAGTTATTTTAACCTAATCAAAATAACCCAACTGCAGTTTGATTGAGATTAATTGGAATGCACAATAAAAAACATGTTTTTGAAAATTGTTAAAAACTGAGTTTTGCAAATGAACTCTTCATATTATATATATATATATATATATATATATATATATATATATATATATATATATATATATATATATATATATATATATATATATATATTCATATTCTGCCTTTGATTAAAGTATACAAGATGCTTTTGGGCCCATATACAAATATACAGTATGTGTGTACACCTACATGTTTACACGGTCTACAGTGTGTACATTTAAACATGGGGAGATACACATACACACTTTCTTCAAAGGGCATTTGAGGACAGTTTGACATTAACTCACAACATCGCGAAAGACAGCAGCTCGCAGACGGTTGATGTCCACGTCTTGCAGAAGTCGGTCCGGGTCCTTAATTGGAGAAACATTACTTGGAAAATTTTCTATGGTGTTCTAAGGCAAGAAAAGCAGACATTTTAAACAGACGCTTAACACTTTAATTTAATTTAACAGTTGTCACACTGCAGATCTCATTTACACATTCACACCATACTCACAGCACCAAATCACACATAACGTGACAATGTTATATTGTGTGGAAAAACAAATGTGGCAAAACACCACATACTGTACTGTCACTCTTTAACAAAGACGGCTTGAACACAGAGTAGACTCCATGTTAAATTTCATAATACATCTATAAAAAAGTAAAGTAAAAGTAAAAAAGTATAAAATCTTAAAACTATTTAATTGTGTAGTAAATTACATAAATTTCAAGTTTTATTTATATTACATAATTTATAGATATCACTAATTTTGTACAAAACACCTGCAACAAGAAAAGCCTAATTGCAAAGTGAGATTACAGAAATTGTGTTTAGTGTTGGATGCAGTGTAACAGAGTGTGTAGTAAAGTGGGTACCTTGCTGGCCATGGAAACACTTTGCAGGCCCTCCTGAGACTTACTGGAAGACAAGGTGGACCTCAGACTTCGGTCCCTCTGACGCTGACGGCACTCTAAACAGTTCCTCACAGCCACACAACATACTGATAAAGAGAGAAAGAAAGAACACAAAATATAATAGTAAAAGGGTGGACAAAGAAGGATGGAGGAGGAAAATCATACATTTAAATAAACTAATTGTAAATAAACTATACAAAACTGAATAATTTGATTCTGGGTGCTGATTGATCAATATAGTGTCCCAATATATGGTCTCCCTGAATTATAGTGACAACCCTGCTTGTATCTTATTGCTTAAATGCATAATATAATATAATATAATATTTAAAGTTATTTTTATTGCGATAGGACAGTAGAGAGAAGACAGGAAATAACTGGGAGGAGAGAGGGGAGCGTGATCGGCAAAGGAGCCAGAGACGAGAATTGAACTCGGGTCGCCGTGAGCACAGTTGCGCTATATGTGGACGCACTAACCACAAAGCTATTGGTGCCAACAGAGTATAGTATAGTATAGTATAGTATAGTATAGTATAGTATAGTATAATTAATATAAAATAAAATAAAATAAAGTTCTAAAGGAAAAACATGCAAAGAAACATTATGATAATATTTCAAGGTCTTTGATCGTAAAAGCAAATCTTTGGAAACTGTTAAACTTTTAAAATTGATAAACTGACTGTAGAAAAAAGGTCAAACTTGGTTGGATGAGTGTTTTGGAAACTTATGTCTTAACATAAAAACTTAAACTTAAATTTTTTTTTATAATATAATATAAAGTTCTAAACGAAAAACAAGCAAATAAACATTTTGATAAAATGAATAATTTAAATGCTACATTAATATTTAATAAGTCAAAGTTGGCTGGAAGAGTGTTTTGGAAACATATAACATAACATAACATAAAACATAACAAAACATAACATAACATAACATAACATAACATAACATAACATAACATAACATAACATAACATAATATAATATATAAAGTTCTAAAGGAAAAACAAGCAATTAAACTTTTTGATAGAATTAATCATTTAAATTTTACATTAATATTTAATATTTCAAGGTCTGTGATCGTAAAAGCAAATCTGTAATATTGATGTAAACCAAAAAAAACAACAACTTTGCTTATAGCATAGAAGATTAAAAACAAAAAAACAAACAAAAACTTCTGAAACTGATAAACTGACTGTAGTAAAAAAAAGTCAAAGTTGGCTGGAAGAGTGTTTTGGAAACTTATGCAGAACATTTTTTTAATAATATAATAAATATAAAATAAAATAAAATAAAATAAGGATAATATTTGGAAGCTTATGCAGAACATTTTCTTTTTATAATATAATAATATAATATATGGTCTAAAAGAAAATCAAGAGAAAAAAAACAAAATACTTCCTTTTTAATATACAAGAGTATCGAAAAACAAGATTAAAATATTTAAACTGACTAAAAAAGAAAGTCAGAAAGTTGGTTGGAAGAGTCTAAAGACATTCAGCATAAAGAAAATGTATGTTTTCTTTCCTTAAAATGTGTCTTGACATTCGCACACACACATACACACACACACACACACACCTAGTCTGAGGCACTGTCGCATCAGTCCACCTGAGGACATGTTTTTCTCAGCTTCAATCTCACTGAAGTTGAGTGAGCTCGCAAAGACCAGCACATCGACCATGGCCATCAGCCGGGTCAGAAAGATCACGGCCGTCTCAGACGACATGCCCTGCGTCGCCTCGATGCCTTCCATTTCAGTCTGACACAGACACACACAATAATCAAGAACACAAAGGATACTGTCTGATGTCACAATAAGTCTGTTAAAACATTGTGTTATAACACTGATCACTCATTATCTTCAGTACAAAAGTGGAACATTCAGGCTGAGAATGAGGCGTACTGGGTAAAATGTGACAATACAGCACATCCCGCGAAACAGGATGAGATGGGTTTTGGCAGATGCTTTCTAGGATGCAGGATTGCCATTGGCAGACAATTTTTATTTTGAGATGTGGTGCACTGAAATGTAACATTTGAGAGTTTTAATATGAGAAAAATGAGTTCAACCACTGTACCACTTTGAGTACCACTCAAAATGTTAAGGTCAGTAAGATTTCTGTGTTTTTGAAAGATGTTTTTTCTTTTATGTTCCCCTAGGCTGCAATTACTTCATCAAAAACACATTAAATATTGTATTATTGTGACATATTATTACCATTTAATATAACTGTTTTCTATTTTAATATAATTTAAAATATAAATTATTCCTGTGATAGCTTACATTTTCAACAACCATACTCCAGTCTTCTGTGTCACAGTGCTCAAGAAACATTTCTTTTTATAATCAATGTTGAAATATATTTTTCTTTTATTTCTATGTAGATAATGATACCTTTGTTTTAGGATAGAAATAGAATAAAATAGAAAAATAATATAAAATTCCAAAGAACAGCATTTGTTTAAAATAGAAATAACTTTGTAGCATTATAAATATAATATATATAAAATATATATAAAAATAATACTTTTATAAAACATTAAATTATAATATAATATAATATAATATTTTTAAAAACTTACTGACCCCAAACTTTTGAACAATATGTGAAAAAAAAAAAAAAAGTAAAATATAGAAAATTGTATGTAAAATCCAATTAGCCCAACTCTGTGAGAACTAGCACTGATTTGTAATATGTAAGTGCATTAAAACAAAAATTAGCAATTAAAAACAAAAAGAAACCTCAACCTTTGACTGAACCCTTAATGGAAAGTAGCTACCGTGAACTAAGTTTTTAATAGTCAGTATATCCATTTCTTGTATTTAAAAAAAGGAAGAAATAAAAAAAATGTTTATTTACGTATAACTCTTAAGGGATATGAGAAAGTACGACATCCATGAGTGAGACAAAATGGAAATGAACCTCAAAACATTCCAAATATACTAATGTCTTGGTACTAACCTTGGCATTCTTTGCATAAACAAATAAATAAAGTAAAAGAGAAAAACGTAGTTAAAATACACTCAACAGTAAATAATGTACATAAAATTAGGTAAGCTAAGGTATCAGCATCATCCCTGAGGCATTCTGTTAATGTTTCTATTTGAAGTGCTTGGCTTGCAGTGATCTATGATGACCACAGGATGGAAGTATTGTCAAATGTCTGGCGCACTCACAGAGGGAGAGGTGGCGGCGGACAGCAGGGGAAGGATTCCTCCACAGGCGATGATGATGTTATCCACCATCTGAGAGATCAGGTGAATGGTGTTGTGCACAAAGATTATGTTCTCATTGCTGTTGACAAAGTCCATGATGGATTTTGTTGAATGACTGTGAGGGGCAAGAGTAAGAGAAAGACAAAAACAAAGATAAAAAGATTTACATCGCATTTGAAAATTAGATTGCGCTAGGACCTTGTTTTTGTTTGTGTCAAATTAAAGGGATACTCCACCCCAAAATGAAAATTGTGTCATTAATCACTTACCCCCATGTCGTTCCAAATCCGTAAAAGCTTCGTTCGTCCTCGGAACACAATTTAAAATATTTTGGATGACAACCGGGAGGCTTGTGACTGTCCCATTGACTGCCGAGTAAATTACACTGTCAAGGCTCAGAAAAGTATCAACCAAAATAGTCCATCTGCCATCAGTGGTTCAATCTGAATTTTATGAAGCAATGAGAATACTTTTTGTACGCAAAGAAAATAAAAATAACGACATTTATTCAACAATTCGTCTCCTCTCTGTCTCTCTGTGTCAGCGTAACGTCATTTTGGAGAGCATCCGATGCACGCAAAGTACGTACGCTATTCTCTGTCATCAGTAACGCATGGATACGCTGTTTCTGTTCAGATCAAAACGTAAATAAACGTACAATACGTATCCATGCGTTACTGATGACAGAGAATAGCGTACGTACTCTAATAGCGTATGGCAGATGGACTATTTTGGCGATGTTTTTTATACTTTTCTGTGCCTTGACAGTGTAATTTACTCGGCAGTCAATGGGACAGTTGCAAGCCTCCCGGTTGTCATCCAAAATATCTTAAATTGTGTTCCGAGGACGAACGAAGCTTTTACGGGTTTGGAACGACATGGGGGTAAGTGATTAATGACAAAATTTTCATTTTGGGGTGAAGTATCCCTTTAAGTATGACATCTACTCCACAGTCAGAGTACATTGTAGCCACTGACCTTCTCCAAACGTGTACGTCTGCTTCTAGGGCAAAGAGCAGATCTGTAAGTAAACGCTGGTGCATTGGGGACCACTTGAACTCTGGGATACGGAACATGGTGGTGCGGGGACCGGGACTGAACTGTCGACGCTGCTCTTCTGTCATCGGCATGCCTCTGAAACCCAGATCTACTCGCAGATCTCTATCCAGATGACTACCAGAACAACCGTGCAAACTCTGAAAGCAAAGAAATGTTTTTAATACCCAAAGCTGACGCACTTAAAACACAATGCACCCTTAGAAAATGTATATGGCATTGTTTTCGAGAGGTGTAGTAAAAAAGCGGTTGTGTAAAATGTGCAGTGGCATGGAGGTGATATTGTGTTCGTTCTTGCAAAAAAAAAAAAAAAAACCCTACAGAAAAACCTTCATGCTGGGAGCATCTTTAAAGACTTATATTTTCTTAAAAGCCAGCTGTAAGCTGAAGGTATGACATTTCTTGAGGCAAGTTTTTGCCAAGCTGCAGAATGCATCTTCCTCTAGGGTCTTCGATATATCACACAACACCTCAGAAGCAAGTAAAAATGTCAAAGAAGGAACCCTCTTAAATTTGAATGTTTTTAAAACAAATTGTGTCCTTCAAACTACAGAAAATCCCAATATCATCATATTTTTGTAAAATAAAAAGGTGACATAAAAACAGCAATGGCATACATTTCAACGAGTCACCCGCATATAATTAAGATATTTTAACTTAAATGCTGAACAGTGTTTTCAGAACATTTTCATAAATGTAAGGTCAATTTATTAATTACTTTACTTTATTTTTTTATCTTTTTTTTTCTATTCAATTTCATAATTGTTTTACTGTTTAAATCTTGAAGAAAAGCCTATAACAAAATGCCCCACTATTGGGTACATACACATTTAAAGGGGTGCTTTACTGATTTTTTTCTATGCTTGATTGTGTTTATGGGGTGCAGTCTAAAGTGTTAATGCTTCGTTTTTCTTTTTAAAAAATGCATTATTTTTCACATAATTTACCTTTATTCCTCACCGCTCTGTCCCTTCTCCTATAAACGCGCTGATCATTTCCTGCTTTTATGAAGCCCCTCCCTCAGAAATAACGCAATGGGCTCAGATTGGTTAGCAGGTCCAGTGTGTTGTGATTGGCTAAACCGCCTCTAGAGCACGTCTGAATGTTGCGCATCTCACCTCAGCGGCATGTGCTCCGGTTGTATTGTAAACAATGGCGTCATCTATATTGCTTATCAATTTGAGCCCGATTGAGACCCGGAGAATATTAGTGAAGAGGATCGCGCAGAACTTTTGCAAGCACGGCTCTTATTGGTATGTTTTTTGTTTGTTGTTGTCTCATACTTTTAGATATGCTGTTATTTGTAAATGCTACTGCTTCTGTTAGCTTTTAATATACGGTTATTAAAGCTTTAATACAATACAGCAACCGCACGTGGGTCCATGCATAACGCTTCTCATTGCTATGTGAAAATAAGTGTATAAATGGAACAGTTCATTGTTGGAGCTTAGCTGAAGATCTGAATCTGTTTTGCTGTGGAAAAACTTATAAATATATATGCTTTGATAAACAGAAGGTTTAAAGGAATATCATTTATTTTTTACAGGATTTATTATTATAGAAATCTTTTCTAACATTAAAAATACCTTTACTGTGTTCAATTTTATGCATCCTTGCTGAGTAGATGCATTCATTTCTTCCAAATATAAAAAAAATGAAAGTAAATAAATGAATAAATAAATAAATGTTCTGACTCCAGACTAGTACAGATTACCAACACCGATAGTATTAGTTACCTGTGTTGTAGCAGTAGTCTGAATCTTCTTCACCTCTTTATCTTTGCCATCATCTGATTTCTCTGTGTCTGATGTGGTGCTGGTAACATCTGCAGTGCTCTTCACCCCAGAAACCCCTGGCTCCAGATCTACAGTCACCGTCTCTATCTGCCCCGGGCATTTAGACAGGCTTTCCCCTTCAGAGACGCTAAAACCACTCATCTTAAAGCTGTCGTCCTCCAAAGCTGTTGGGTTAGCGTCCAACTCTTTCGAGCTCTTTGCCATGAGAGCCAAAAGCCCAAGGTCTGCACTAGAGCTGGTATGGACCTGAGGTTCCAGTCCTGAGAGAGGAAGAGGTTCAGATGGTCCCATTTCAGGAAGGAGGTTTTCTACCGAGCTGGTCGCCATCGTACCAAAGAGGAAGGTGTTGTTGCTGGGAATGGCATCTTTTTCGTCAGCCAGGGTGATGAGAGGACCTGAGCTTTTGTCTTCTATGGTGGCTTTGGGTACCAGAACGCTGTTTACACTGCTGTTTAGCTTCTCCACTGCAGCTGAGTAGACGTTATCCAGAAGAGAGTCCACTTCCACCAAGCCTCCATTTTCAGTGACAGGCAGGAGGTCCATGTCGTCCATCTTGACCTCTGTGGCCTCAACCTTCTCAGCTTTGATATCTACAAGCAGGTCATGAACTTCCACATGGACACCTGATGCTGGGTTCTCCTCATCCAAACATTTAGTTTCAGACAAGAGGTTCCGCCCAGAATCAGTCGTCTCTGGTTCATCTGCTTCACTCTCAGGAGTCTGAGTTTGGGAATCCGGGTCCAGCTCCAGAGTGCCTTTAATGGCCGAAGCCTGGGCAGAAAGCCCTGAAATGGTGCTGACAAGCCCCTTCTTCCCTTTCTTAATGTTCTCCTCTTCCTGTCGCTGGTATTCCTCATACATTTTAGCTAAATATTCTTTGTGAGCTTCATATGTCACCTGCCAAACAAAGAGTTGTGACAAGTTTAGACTTCTTAAATGCAAACTTCCTGAAAAGTTTAGAGTGGGGAAAAAAAAGAAAAAAAGAAAAAGTTACACAGGTCTGGTTATGATGACGCAAAAAAAATGTGATACTAGAAAAAAAATACATATTTATTTTAAAAATGTATGTACATTTTTAAATAGGTTTATGCATTTTGATCCTGTTTAATATTTTATCTATCTATCCATCCATCCATCCATAAATCTGCCTTGACTAATGTTGCTTATTTAAATGTAAAGATATTATCATTTCCCATTCATTTAATTTCTACTTCCTTACATTCACATTTGAATTGTATTCTAAATGAAATTCTCACTCTTTTGGAGCCCACTGTACTGTTCATCTGGATTATATCGCCCATCCCTTCTTTCTAGATACCCACATCAGTACTGGCCAATGGAAAAGCTCACAAGTTCTACTACCATACTGTTGTTTAGCTGATGAAAGCTGTTTATTTACTTTGGAATGGGCTATGGAGAGTGTGTCCACCCACACACGCCAGCCGCCCCACTCGTGCTTGATGGCGTGGTAGAGAAGAATCCGGAAGATGTTGTAAACCATCTCAGTGATCTTCTGCTCCTCTGAGCTCTTAGGGTTAATGTAGCCGAGAGAGAACATCCAATCCTGCCAAACGGAACACTGCAGCAGACACCTGTCACACAGAAAATGAGATGGATTAAGCTCGCGGCAGTCACTGGTGTTAAATCCTCCCTCTCCTCTACAAACATCTTTTTTAACATCCTCAAACGACACTCAAAGTTGGAACCTAATTCTCAAACCGACAAGTAACACAAAGCAATTTCAGCCCCAACCTCCATTAAACTTCAGATCTGCGAGGTAACACTAAGAATGACTGGCAGCTATTTGAATAACACCTGAAGCACTTTGTGTTATTCACTGTCATTTTTTTTTCTAAGTGCATTGTGGCATAATAAATGGATCTTTGACTGAGGCAGAATGAATTAAGCTTGTTCCTTTTGCTGAAACACTCCGGGTTGTAAGATTGTGGTAAGGATGATTTAATTTCGAACCCATCCCTACCGGCTAGCAAGTGGTAAAGCTACGGTATGTAAACCATCGTTACATGATTAGTTCACCCTGAAATTAAAATCGTCATATTTTACTCACCCAACTTTCCTTATTCAGTGGAACACAAAAGGAACATTTTTGAAGAATTGAATTGGTCGCTTTACAATGAAAATTAATGGGGACTGCAAGGCTTTCAAGGGACTTTACAAAAAGGACTCCAATAAAAGTGGTCCAAACTAATTCTGCATTATATTCAAAGTCTTTCAAAGTCGCACAATCAATCTGTGTGAGGAATAAATCAAAACTGAATTTGTTATCTACAGTAAAGCTTGACATCTGCACTACCAACTCTTCTTAAATCAAATATGACTGAACTAGTTCACAAAACTGTATTTTCTAGAAGCATCATAAGCAGATCATAATAACTGTTGGCACCAATGGTTTCTACAGTCTATTTAGGCTTAAAATGCTTTAGGTAATCGCAAGATTTGTTCAAGAATTGGACTAATTCAGATTCTTGACTCACTGACTAAATGATCTTTCACATAATTAACTCACTGAAAGGGAAGATTATGAGTGGAAAACAACTTAATTGAAGAATTTCCTGACACAAATCTATATTATGGCTTCAGAAAAGTCGTGTGAAACGCTTTTTATGGTGCTTCTGCTTCCTTTTTGAAGCTTGAAAACCTTGTTCCTTATTCACTGTAATTGCATGGAGAACAGTGTGCAGCACAGTCTTCATAATAATTTCTTGAGCATTTCACAGAAGAAAAAAGCCGCTTGGAACGACACAAGGATGAGTAAATATTGACAATTTTTATTTCAGATGAACTATTCCATTAATAGAGAAGATAAATGTCTGGTCTAGTTACAATCTACTGTTTACAGATGTTTCAGAAAAGCACTTTGGAAACATAATGACTTCATCTAGTCTAAAAAGCTTCTTCCTTTCAGTTCTGAGTGGCTCACTGTAGAACTTAATGATGGAGATGATGAAACGTAATAATAACAGCCAGTTGAGATTTCAGCACACACTGGGCGGCTGATTGACTGCCAGACTTGTGACGGCACAGAGGAGCACGTTGCATACAGCTTTGGAGAGAAGAAAAGGAAAACCAATAGCCATAGGACAGCAGCGAAATTGGTGTGGACTCGAATGTGTCACTGAAACATCTGCTGCGAGAGAAACACTGGATTATTAAACATCACGGGGGTGCCCATTAAACACAACAACAAGGGAGAACGTCACCCTTTTTCTGGTCCGTTCACCACGCGGTTAATTGCTGTCATGGGGGAAAGGGTGAGAAAGAAAGAGACCCTCACCGTCTGTTCTCACGGCTGTTACTGAAGAGTTTGATCATGTCAGACAGGAAGAGACGCCGCACCTCCATCAGGTCCGTGCTGGGCGTGGAGTTCTTCAAAAGTGTGGCCACCACCTTAAGAATCACTGAGAGCAACCAACAGAAGAACAAGCATTAATCACTCAGCAAATCAAAGCAGAGTTCTGTCTGATTGGCACAGGTGTGGACCAATGAGCATGCGGGCTCACTAACTGACACAAATTAAACGGGCATTCCTGGCTGGATTATAAATCTATTATAAGTCTATGTGCAGAAGAAAACGTTCAATCATTCGCTAGTAAACTTTTAACTTCCACAGATGACAGTAAGTGTATTAGCACCAGGATACAAAAAGAATAAATGAGCTGACAGAAAGAATTACTTGGGTTCTGGATCTTCACAGTAGAGTCGGGCTCAGCATGTGGCTTGTGGACGACCTGCGTGCAAACCTGCTCTGTCAAAATCTACACAGGAAACGGATCAGATGAGACTCATGAATGGATGGAAACAGGTATATACGGCATGAATCATCATGCAATTTAATTAATATGAAACATTGCAGGAATAGATAAAGCATCAATTATTAAAATGGCTTAAAATCTGCAAACTCTACTCAAATATTTTGTGTAATGGAAATGTAATGGAACTGAGTAAACAGTCAAAAGTTAGACATGTAAAAACGAACTAAACTGCAACTATTTTCTGCAATTCTCCAGCTGTGGTCCTTGGAGAGTCTTTAGCCACTCAAACTCTCCTTCTCACCGTGCATTAGGACGTGCATTAGGATATAGACACATTTCCAGGCAGATTTGTAACATTTTATGTTGATTAGAAATTCTTAATTATTGCCCTTATGGTGGAAATGGGAATTTTCACTGCTCTAGCTCTTTTCTTAAAGCCACTTCACTAATTTGTGAAGCTCAAATATCTTTTGCTGCACATCAGAAATATATTCTTTGGTTTTTCTCATTGTGATGGGTGATTAAGGGAATTTGGGCTTTGTTTTCCCTCCTATTTATATTTCTGTGAAACAGGAAGCCATGGCTGGATAATTTCATGTTCATAATCACCCTGGAGTGCTCAAAATTGTGAATATGAATGGGAATATACTTCAGAGATATTTTACTCATAAGAATTTCTAGGGGTGCCAATAATTGTGTCCCAACGTGTATTTGAGAAAACATTTATTTCATAATATTTCCCCCCATTTTAAATTCTTATTATCCAATGAAAGTTTAGAATTTTGTGAATTGTTTTAAATAAAAGATCAAAAGGATTAACAATGCAGATTCATTTTCACAGCCTTCTTTGATCATATTTACCAAGGGTGCCGATATTTTTGGCCATGACACTCTCTCTCTCTCTCTCTCTCTCTCTCTCTCTCTCTCTCTCTATATATATATATATATATATATATATATATCTCCAGAATAGAAATAACCATCTTATATTACCTCATATAGTGTGTTATACGTAGTTATCGACAGTGTGTTGGAGTGCAGCATGAGTCGTTCCCCAAGAAGAGTGAAGAGACTGTTTGTGTGCATTATTTCCACCTTCCTCCTATGACAAACCACAAACACACAGAAAACATACTGTAGTTAGAATGCAAACTTTCATACACCTCACAGCTAACGTCAAGCTAGCAGAAACAGACATTGAAGGCGACTGAGCTTGGCACCTTTTGCGGGGTGTCAGGTACCTTCAATTTTTTCCCCACAGAATAATGAAGCAGCCACCTCTACGGTCTCGTACTGGGAGAGCTGTGACTTTCACAATCACAAAATATCCAGCAGCACATCATGCTGAGGTACTGTCAGGATGCTAAGCCTCCTAAACGCAGTCCTGCCCAACAGCAGGTACAGACAAATGGGGACAGTACAGTAAAATGACAAGCAGAAAAGAGTATGTTTTAACGTGCCTGTGAGCATGCAGGATGGTAACCACTCAACGATGGATACACTAATGATGACAAAAAGCAAATGTGGATTTTATGTGCACTCTAGGCTAACAGCAGTACAAGTCTGCAAATGTCAGTGGGCTTGTAAAGCTCTAAAAACAGCTCAGATGGCCTTTATATTTTTCTAAGTGTTCATTTAAGGGAAACGGCCTCTTGCATGCACTTACACTCACACTAATGCACACATATATATGCTGTATATTCAGATATATAAGTTTAGAGTCTCGTGTTTTACATAATGTGAAGCTGTTTTTGCATTGATGCTAGACTAATTAATTTTTTATGAACAATGGTATCTTTTTGTTCGCATCCATCAAGTTTAAAATAATAAAAAGATTAAAATGAAAGAAAATGTATAATTAAAAATATGAATTACACATCGTGATTATTATATATATATATATATATATATATATATATATATATATATATATATATATATATATATATATATATATATATATATATATATATATATATATATATATATATATATATATATATATATTTTTTTTTTTTTAAAATATACTAGCGGTCAAAAGCTTCTTTTTCTCATAAGCAACTTCTTTAGCTTTGCCATCACGATAATAAACTACATTTTACAATATATTAAAATATAAATCACTTATTTTAAATTGTAGCAATATCTGAAATAGGGCTGCATGATATATCGTTTCAGCATCGATATCGCGATGTGCGCATCCGCAATAGTCACATCGCAGGATGTCCAATGTTTAGTATACTGATCGTTATTCCATGTGGACCAGGTACCTTGGTTCGAAACGAAGGTTATTCTTGGATTAATTGCAAAGTTTAACCATCATACAATGAAGGTTCGTCATTTGCATGTGTTTTAGGTCCTGTCGGTTTAAACATTAAATCGATTTTAAACCATTGGAGCGCGAGAAGGTGCGAAATAGAGCTCAATTATAAACACCATCTATTTTCTTTGCTCACACACAGACACCGTGTCCGCTGCGCCGCAACAGCTAAAGTCTGTCTACATTTGACGCGACAAAGTGACCTTTGCAAATCATTTAAACTGTGTGTCAATACACCATAAATAGAATGAGGCATCAGTGTAGACAGCATCACTGATCATAATGGGTTCTATTATAGTATTTTGTCGTGTCGTGTTCGCCCAGCATCCAGTGTAGACTGGAGAGCCACGCAGATGCACGTGAACACCGAATTCTGTTCAGTTCCGTATCTATTTGTGCCTGAAATGACACATACGCGCGAAATTATGTCAAAATGCATGTTTCTGCAATTATCCTTGGAAACATAGTTGCTTATGGCTTAGGTGAAGGTAAACAATAGAGAAAGAAAATGGACAGTAGCCTATATTGGTTCACAGCAGTTTAATGTTCCTGTTGTCATGAATGTTAATCAAACAACAAAACACAGAGAAAAATCACTTTTGTTACTTTAACAGATTTATTAGATTTAATTAATACAGTGAAGACTATACGGTGTTATTTTACATTTGATTATTCAATTTCTGTACCTGAATACTGTTTGACTTACCTGAAAAATATAACGCACTGTTTACTTCATTTGTGTCTTTGTTCTATTATATTTATCTATGCTTGAAACTTGTTTATTTTCGATGCTGATTTACTCACCAATAAAAAAATTCACCCAAATAATTTTTATTTATTTTTTTTAAATAGAGCTATTCAAGTCATCTGGTGTTTTTTTTTTTTTTTTTAAATATCGCAATATATAATCGCAGAAAAACAAAATATCGCAATGTGAGTTTTTTTTCCAATATTGTGCAGCCCTAAAATAGTTTTTTATGTATTATACATTTTAGTTTTGTATATTATTTTATATTAACCTGAATATTCTGTAATGTTGTATTGAGATCCAGAACAGAAATAACAACTTTATATTACTAATAATAATTATAATAAAAAAATAACAATAATTAATAATACACTAGCAGTCAATACTTTGGAATAATTAAGAATAAAGAAGCAGGAAAAACTGTTTTCAACATTGATAATAATAAGAGATGTTTCTTTAGCAGCAAATCAGCATATTAGAATGATTTCTGAAGGATCATGTGATACTGAAGACTGGAGTAATGGCTACAGAAAATACAGCTTTGCCATCACAGAAATAAATTACATTTTAAAATATAATCAAACAGTTATTTTAAATTGTAATAGTATTTCATAATATTGCTGATTTTATTGTATTTTTAAATCAGAAATGCAGCCTTAGTGAACATATGAGACTTCATCAAACTTTTGAACACTAGTGTAATTATTTATTAATAATTATTGATAATAATTAATTACTTAAAATTACATACATGTAGATATAAAACTGCAATATAAATGCACACTCACAAACAGCAACATACACAATCACACACTAGTTAAAAGAAGAGGCTTCTAGGTAGAGTATCTCACTATAGGTAACAAAAACCCTGGAGCCATAGAGAGAACACTTCAAATAGTCAGAAGAACTTTAAAATTTCATAAACACATTACTGACGAGGATTCTGTCCTTATGCAACCACAAATTTCACCTTGTCGGATACACTCGAGAAAAAGATAATGACTCTTGGAAGACTTCATTGTAAATATGTCTCTGGGAAAGAAAAAAATGGATGTACTCACTTGTGGCCCAAGTGTTTGAGGAAATATGCCAGAACTTTCAGAGCCTGAACTCGGATGCTTTCACTCTTGGAAGCCAGCAGTTTGTACACAACCCTGAAAAGAAATGAAATGAAATGAAATTATAACTAAAACAAGAAATATTCTGAATGAATTCACTAAATTTTAGTCAAAAACCAAGAAACAGTGGGAAAGTGCCAAACGCTTTCTTTTTCAATTCATAATGTGGCTGCTGCAAAAAAAAAAAATAAAAAAATATATATAAATTGAAACTGGCAGACAATAATAAGTAATACTCGAGAGGAAATGGCATTGTGTAAAGCACCATGAAGCTGTTCATTAAAGTCGTATCAGTTATTTTGAGCCAAACCCAAAACTTCAAAAAGCAAATAACTATCAAATTCATCTATATTTCATTAGCTTGACATGCAGGGTGTGAGCTTTATCCTGCTTGTCAGAAATAAATAAATAAATATGAAAATATCATTGCAATTCCTATGTCGAGTCTTGTGAATAATTCATGATTGTATCATGTAGGCAAACTCCATCATCGGAGACGATGAAATATAATGAAATTTGACTTTGTGTGTGTGTGTGTGTGTGTGTGTGTGTGTGTGTGGAGTAAGAGGCTGGTGTGAACTCGGATCTCACCGGATGCCGTTCCTCTTGTCAAATGCGGGAATCATGGAAGCTGGGTGCTCAGACATGAGGGCCACCAGCAGTTGAAGAACATCATGGAGGTTCTCATCCTGAACAGAGTAAAACACAACAGCATTTAATGCAACCCTGTGATAAATTTAATTCAACTCCAAAACCAAAGTTAAAAGTTTGTACAGGCATAACTATTCTTTAATGGGTCTATTTTTTTCCATTTTAGAATAAAAGTAAAGTATGAAAACTGGCATGTGGAAAAAACGTAGTGACTTATATTTGAGCTTCATTAAAGTCGCCACCCTGTGTCTAGATTTGAGTTCTGGTTACTCGTTTCATAAGTTGCATTCTGGGATGCTCAAACAGTACTGAATGAGTCTATCATTTTTTTAAAGTTAGACTCTTATGCTCACCAAGGCTGCATTTATTTGATGAAAAAAAAATACAGTAAAACAGTAATGCTGTGAAATATTATTAAAATTTGAAATGAGTATTTTCTGTTTTAATTTTTTTTTTTTTAATCATGTGATGGCAAAGCTACATTTTCAGCAGCCATTATTTCAGTCTTCAGTGTCACATGATCTTTCAGAAATCATGCTAATATGCTGATTTGCTGCTCAATAAATATTTCTTATTACTATCAATGTTGAAAACAGTTGTGCTGCTTAATATTTTTGGAAACCGTCATTTTTTTAGGATTCTTTGATGAATAGAGAGTAGAGAAGAAGATCATTTTTACAGTATGTGTCTGGTTGTTTTTATTTTATTTTAGTTCTGTAATAAATAAATAAATAAGATTGATTTTTAGAATCAAATTTTTTTTACTGGATCTGCACTTGAACCTTTAAATAATTCAGTTCTACTTAAACCTTTTTTTTTTTTTTACTTACTGTACATTTTTAACAGTGAACAGTGTTCTGTATAATCTATTTATACCAAAGAAAAAAAAACTGATAGGATTTTAGATGTAAGCCTGAAGCTTAATTTTCAGAAATGTGTGTAATGAATTACATTAATCCATATCAAAATTACTGAAGGTAGAATGCAAAAGGAAGTCATTGAGTTACTGATTTTACATTTCCACAGTCAAATTTTCCAAAGTGGCATAAAATTGGGCCCATTTAGAAACATAAAAGTAAACCAAATCTTCTAAAACAGATATGTCAGATTCAAAGGGTCTGCTGAGGGAAAACTGTAATACGATGAAGACTCACCTCATGCATGGTCAGCAGGTAGTTGAGAATACTCTGAAGCTCATCTTCTTTAACACCTCGGTCCTGACGAATAAAAAACAAACAAGAAAACGCTGAGCAATGCTACTTTTGCAATATGCTGTTGGTAAACACCCAACTGCACTTATAAGCTGCTACTGCCATCAGCATGCTGACAGACTATGAAATATAAATAGAAAGAAGAAGAAAACACACACAATAACAACGAGTTCAAATTCATTGAGGCTGTTTGTGTTTGCTGAAATTACTGTTCACAGCAAATTTGGGTCCTGACTTTTACAAGCTGTCTCTTATTATTAGGAAAGCAGCGTGAACTGTCTGGTTGTAGCGGTGCTGATGAATGCACACGTTTCCTATTACTGCAAGAGCACAGGCAGCTTGAGAGCTAATTGTTGTTTGCTCATGCTTTGGCTACCTGACAGATTTCTTGATATGGTAGCACTGGTCTGAACAAGTGTACACTTTTTCCTACGGTCCTGTTAGAAAATGGTAAACAGCTGGGGCTGGTGAATGAGAAAGAAAACCTGCCAAAGCAACAGCCCTAGAGCTGCTGTTCTCTGTACTTTGATAAATCAACATGTGTGTATTCATGACAAGCACACAATTAAAAATTAAATTCACTGTAGGCATCATTCTGATAGGTTAAAAGTTATACGAATGTATAAGTTTAAGGAAAAGTTTCTCTCTCAGGTCCTGTAACAGTCCCCGTTTCATTTTTAATAACATTTTTGCCTTTACGCATTCATATAACAATGCTTGTAGTATGACCAATATAATTTTTTTTTTAATTATGCATTTTATATGTATATGTATGTGTGTGTGTTTGTTTTTATATATTAAATAGCACGTAACCTTCTCAAATGTATTATAACTACCTTACAACAACAAAAATTCAAACAAGAATTAATGATTATTAATTATAATTAAAACTAGATAAAAAGTTTGTCGAGACAAACTTTAAACTGGCTTGAGAAAGCCTGACCAGAAAGTTTGAAAAAGTCTTAAAAGTTTTGAAAGTCTGACGGTTTGCAGTCTGAAACAGTTTGAAGTTTGAAAGTAGTTTTAAAGGTCATTTTTAAAGCTTAAAGCTTGAATGTTTTGAAGGCAATACAGTCTGCCAGATAAAATTTATTAGAAATATTAAATAGAATGGATGCTTAAATGAGTTCATATGGCTAAGAACTATTACTAAGGTATTCTGGATGGTTGCTAGGGTCTTGCTATGTGGTTGCTAGGGTACTCAGGGTGGTTGCTAGGGTACCAGGGTGCTTGTTAAGGTGTTGATATGCAGTTGCTAGGGTACCCAGGGTTGTTGTTATGATGTTGCTATGCGGATGTTAGGGTACTCAGGGTGGTTGCTAAGGTATTCTGGTTGGTTGCTAGGATGTTGATATGCGGTTGCTATGGTACTTGGGGTGACTGCTAGGTTGTTCCTAAGCAGTTGTTAGAGTACTCGGGGTGGTTGCTAAGGTATTCTGGGGGGTTGCTAGGGTGTTGATATGCGGTTGCTAGGGTATCCGGGGTGGTTTCTAGGGTGTTGCTATGTCGTTGCTGGGGTACCTATGCTCTCTCAAGCCAACTTAATAATTAGTTAAATTATTAAAATAAATTGCATTTCATTGTTTTAAAAGTTTTATGTTGAGCAGGACATGTGAACTTCCTAAATGTATTAAAAAAAATTCACAAACAAAAATTACTAATTATTATTGTATTATTGACATGCCAACTTCCGAATTGTATTTTATCTGCCTTAATAAAAAAAAAATAATAATAAAAAAAAGTCAACAAGAACTGTATTCTTTGTATCATACAACAAGAGTTAATATGCTAAATATTATCCAATTACACAATATCTGCATATATTTAATGCTGCTCACCTTCAGTATGAGCTGTTTGAGGAATAGCAGCATGAAGGCTCTGAGGGAGGTGATCTCTTTCTGCGAGGGCCGAGGACCGTCTGCTAACACAAAGTCACAGAGGAACTGTTACAACAAACTGCACTACATCTCAAAAATGTCATGTTTAATGTTTCACAGATATTGGCATTAAATTCATAGCAACAGTGTCAAAGAGTGTCAGTGGAGAGCCGCGACACGGACAGCAGCTTCTGGCAGCCGAGAAGAGCTTTACAGAGGTCAGAGTTCTCAGAAGAAAAGCCAAGCCCTTATTAACTCCAGACGGGAAGACAGCTAGAGTTCAGCAGGCCACAGTTCATTTCACCAACATCTGCGATGGTCTCTCATCCTCCTAGAGTTCCTTTTGAACACAGTGTGCATGTGTGACAGCTTTTCATTGGCTGTTTTACCAGGAATGGCCTCAGCATTGATATAAAATGAAACACAAATTGATTAGCTGTCATATTCACACCTTCATCTCGGGAGGTCTGATCACCACCAATCATACGTTACTACACTGTCTGAAATGATCAACTCTGCTTCATTTAAGATGTCTCTTTCCCTATTCATTTGACAGAAGTGACCAGCAATTTTTAGAGAAATTACATGTCTCTAAAGGTTGTGAAGCATAATTTTAAGCAACTGGAGCCGTTTTTCCATTTACCTCAAAATAAAGATCAACATGTCCAGATTTTGCTTCACTATATTTTTCTGAATAAATGGAAGCAGTCCAGTTACTAATTATAAAATTCTGCTAAATATTTATTGAATATTAACGCAAATATTAAACAGTTCAAACAGTCATTCAATAAACACATTAAACGCAAATTTCTTTTGTTTTCATCCTGTTTTTTTTCTTTTGACAAACGTGTTTAAAATCGAAATATTCCATCAAAATCATTTTATAGTGTTTTATTTATTTATTTTTACAATTTTAGTTGTAAAACTACTACTACTACTACTACTACTACTACTCACAAAATACTCAAATAAAATAAAATAATATAAAAAATTTTTTAGCTTTTTTAAATTTTATTTTAGAGACTGTTTACAATACTGCTGCATGTTCGCAATGTGACTGATACATCTAGAATGTAATTCTGTGTATTAGCTTCATTGTCTGTGCAAATGTAATATATGTCTGTGTTGTGGATGTAGCTGATTAATCTCATTTGCATAATATGCATTTGAGTGAGCTCGCTAGTAAAGTGTTAATTAGCTCAGTTTACCAGTGTTCAGCGTTCAGCTCAAGCAGGTTTTAGTTATTGTCGAAATACATCTTTCTGACTTGTCTTTAATTCCGATGACGAAAAAATTCAATAAACATTTTCAAAAATCATTTCATTCACGAGATTAGCATTGCGTTTATTAAATAGCTTATCTAGTTTAGTTTAAGAGTCTGCAGTGGATTGTCCATTGCCTTCATCATTCATTCAGTGTGATCGTTTTTAAAGCAAGCACTTTTTAAAGTGAGATCATCGGATGTTACATACCCGGGTCAATATGTTGAGTGATTACAGTATGCATTTTTCTCTAAATAATTCATCATTTGTCCAAACAAATCTAAACAAAATAGATTATTCCTTAGCCCACATTAATCTGAACAGCCATTGCAGTATTAAAACTAATATTAAACACGTCATTTCATTAGTAAACACCAAAATCTGCAGTCTAAGAGAATTTGGAACAACTGGCCGTAAACTGGTGCCAAGTTTATCTCCAAACTGAACAAAACAAAGGGGGAAAAAAAATTATTTTTAATTAATTTGCCTGTCTACTGGATCTCATTAGAAGATCAAAGTCATGATTAAAACAAAACTAAACAGATCAATAGAATGACTGATACCTCTTTTACTTAATAACACTTCTTCCTGTACCATGTAATTGATTGTGAATATGAACATGCACTGCAAATGCTGTCTCTTATTTGCAAAGAGTAATGAATCTGGCATGGTGCCAAACAGATAATCAATGCATATGTACTCTCACATCCCCCCTACGCAGTGCACTATCCTTAAGATTGGCCCAAACAGCAGTATATGTGAAAGCTTCATATCAAAATGGATCTGCAGGACGTATACAGAAGTGAAATTAAAAACGATCCCTTCAGAGGGTGTAAATATTAATACAGGCCACAGTAAATATGCTGTAATTGGGTTTGGAGTCATACTATGACTTATCTTCTAAAGCCAGGAAAATGGGAAAACGAAGTCAAAAGGAGGAGAATTTATTCAGCCCCTGGAGTTTTACACAAAGCTTTCTTGCAGCAGAACTGGACTTGGATTTTGACCAGCTAAACATTAACAAAGGTGATTAACCATGTTCACGCCAAAAAAATGTTTACACTTCCCAGGATTACCACAGAGGGCGCTATAATGAGTCGTAGTAGTTGACCCAAAAATGAAAATTTGCTGAAAATTTTCTCACCCTCAGGCCATGCATGATGTAGAGTAGTTCACAGGAACAGATTGAAGAAATTCAGCATTACACCGTATCCTAACTACACGCGATGCGACAAGATTCCAGCAACAAGCAATTTGGGTGTCCACACGTGACGCGACAGAATATCACAGCCAATCAGAAGCGTGTGTGGGTGGGCTCTCTCTGGAAGCGCACTGCTCTTGCAACGAAATAGATATGTTTATAATCTAATTCATAAATATTAAACCTTTTTATCATCATTAAATGTACATACTGACTGATAACATCTTTGTCATGGAATACACTTGTTGGTTCGTAGTGAGTCACGGTTTTAACGTACATATTTGTTTTAATTTATTTTCAAGATCTGAGGTAAACTATCTATTGTTGCTTTCAGTATGGCTATAAGGTCACGCAATATGATATTTAAACTTATATTGGACACGTTTAACTTTGAATAAAGTACTTAATCACCTGAGATTATCTACTGTCATATAGTTTGTATGTTGTTGTTCCAGCCGCGACATCGCGGAAATAGAAAACGTTTCTAAATTAGAAATTTCACGAGTCGCCATCGCAGCTTGTTAGGACAAAAACTCTGATTAACATGGAAAAGATACCTTTTATCGCGTGTTGCAGCGTTTTATCGCGTGTCGCGTAACTTGTAGTTAGGACACGGTGTTATAACACTTGGTCACCAATGGATCCACTGTAGTGAATGGGTGCCGTCAGAATGAGAGTCCAAACGACTGATAAAAACATCACAATAATCCACAAGTAATCCACATGACTCCAGTCCATCAGTTAATGTCTTGTGAAGTAAACAGCTGCGTGTTTATAAAAAAAAAAAAAAAAAAAAACAACATATCCATTATTAAGGTGTTTTAACTTTAATCTGTCGCTTTGGACCAAAATACCATAATCTATAATAAGGAATCCATAACGCTTCCTTCAGTGAAAAAGTCCATCCCCTGTTGTCCTCTCACATCAAATCCAATGACATATTTGTTTAGAGTTGCGTCAGACTGTTTGCTTGTAAACGGTGCTTATTCTGTGCATATACCTCTCCTAATTCAGACGAGACAACTTTTTCACTGAAGAAAGCAATATTATGGATAGTAGACTTGTATTTTAGTCTCGCTTCACAAGATGTTAATTGATGGACTGGGGTGGATTAATTATGGATAATTGTGATGTTTTTATTAGCTGTTTGGACTCTCCTTCTGACGGCACCCATTCACTGCAGAGGATCCATTGGTGTGAGCAAGTGTATGCTCAATTTTTCCAAATGAAGAAACAAACTCATCTACATCTTGGATGGCCATAACGTCACCTGTTTTTAACTTCCTCTACAGTCTATTTTCTCTTTCAGGTCAATTGTAGTCACAAGAAAGCAACAGTTTGAACTGAATCTCACAGAGCTAGTTAGTGAAAGTCAGTCAATCTGTCAACATGTTTACCCAAACAACAACACATTCAATTTAATGGCACAGATATCTACAGACAGCTCTATCACTGTCTTGAGTACTGAGGTTTGTTATATGCAAGAACTAAAGTTAAGTATGCACAAAAGGACTGTTCGCTTGTTTGCTTGATGCTTCTTGAGGGAGCCTTTCTACATTCCTCAAGACACTGCTGTGGAAAGACTGTCTCTGCTATTGAAGACAATAGGCAGGAGTGATGCATGACTTTAATTTGTGAGGTCTTGCTTGCTTTTACAGAGATAGAGAGAGTGTGTGAGAGAAAGGTTTGTGGTTAGCTGATGTTACTCCAATGTAAAACAGAAGTCTTTGTTGCAGTAATTGAACACTTCATTATGTTATACTGCTTTCTCTATAACCCATTCCTTTGTGGGGAAAGACAAAAAAAAAGACTGTGGCGTTTGACAAATGAAGAATAAATCAATGTGGACCGCCACAGAGAATTACCTACTTGGCAACCAGAGACAAATACTTTTACATAGTTTAGGAGAGCTGCTCTCAGACCTCTTCACCTGGTGTGATTGCCAAACGTGTCTGAGTGTTTCTATGTGCGTCGCAGGGGTTTGGAGGTTCATGACAGTGTATTAATCTCAGTGCCAGCTGTTTTTAAAGATAAGATAGTCCTTCATCTTCTGCACTTGTGTATGTGTGTGTACAATCTTTAGATATCCATGTTGTTTTATTATATTTTGAAATTTATGTTGTTTTATGCTATATGATTTTATGATTTATATATATAAATAATATGTAATAATATAAATAATGATTTATATATATATATAATAAAATCTGTGTTCTTTATATATATATATATATATATATATATATATATAAAGAACACAGATTTTATTAGATTTAATGTATTTTATAAATAATTTATGATTTATATATATATATATACTGTATATACACACATATATATATATATATATATACAGTATATATATATATATATATATGTGTGTTGTGTGTGTGTGTGTGCGTGTACTACCATTCAAAAGCTCAAAAGTAACATTCCAGAAAGAAAAAAAAAAATATTATTTAGGAAGGATGCAATATATTGACAGAAAAAAACAAACAAACAAACCAAAAACAAACATTCACATCGTAAACTATATTTGTTTCAAATAAATAGTGTTCTTTTCATTTTCACTTTCTATTGATTGTACAATCTAAATCGAAAATAAAATTAAAAAATGAAGTAGCACAACTGTCTTCAATAATAATACAATAATAATAATGTTTTCAATAATAATACAATAATAAGAATTATTTCTTTAGCAGCATATTAGAATGATTTCTGAAGGATCATGTGACAATGAACACTGGAGTAATGATGCTGAAAATTCAGCTTTGCATTACAGGAATAAATTACATTTTAAAATATATTCAAATAGAAAACAAACAACATTAGTGTTTTACTGTATTTTTGTTCAAATAAATGCATCCTTGCAGAGCATAAGAGACTTCTTTCAAAAGATATTTACTGCCATAGATGGTTCATTTGGTATTAACTTGTATTATGAAGAAAATTATGTTTCTGGCACATGAACTTATTTACATCTTAACCTCCACAAGAAACTCTCTGTCTGAAAGAATGATTTACTACTTAGCTTCTACAACCACAGACAGCATGAGACCATTTTAATTGCTGTAAGGGTCTTTCCAGTGCCTGGCAGCCTCAAAAACAGCATTACCACTGACCATTAGGAATAAAAAAGTGAGACTGGGCTCTCATTTCGAAACAAAACTCAGTACAGTTGGCATGACCCATGCTAGTCACCCGCCATCTCCACTCCACTCCTCCCCCGCACCAGCCAACCACAACGATCTGAATCTGTTTGTGTGTAGAATCGAAACAAGGCCGTTGGGTCAACAACACAAAAAAGCTTCAGCAAAATCAGTAATGCAATCCACTACTAAGCCAAATTACAGGCTTAACCGTTTAACCAAAAATGATCTCTAATTTTATCGGTGGAAGGCTTTCTGCTTATTTTATTGATAGCAAAAGAGAAGATTGTGGAGAAGCAAATTATGACAATCTGGGAAGATTTGATATTACTGTGCCTCAGATAATTAATTTACTCTTTCTTCAGGCTCACATAAAACACACCAGAATCATTTCAGATTGTGATAAAGACAAATTGGATATCTAATGAACATAGCACAACCAGACTTATTGAAGATTATTAAGAATAAAGAAGATGAAAGACTATCTTATCTTGAAAAGCAGCAGGCAAAGAGAACAATAGATCATGGATCAACGTGAGCTCAACGTGTCCAAAGGACATGTGGTCGATTAGTTTCAGCGTTTAGCTATGCAGCTGTTTCTCCAGCGTGTCTTCAGTGTATCGTCAACAAATACACTACCAATCAACTGTTTGAGGTCAGAAAGATTATTATACTGTTTAAAATTAATACTGATATTAAACTGATCAAAAGACTGAAAAGACATTTATCATTTTTAGAGAATTAGTCCCTAAACTAAAGTATTACCAAATGTGTTTGTCAAAAATTTAGGAAATATGATGACGATATTGACTACATTTAAAGGATATTTTTGTGAAAAGACAACACTTATGACTAAAACAAAAGCTCTGCAAAAATAAGGACTGACTGTTTAAAAGCAGCCATTTATTCTTGGTGCTAACTGCTAATCTATAGCTCTTGATTCTTCATTTAATGCAAATTCAGCTAAGGTTATGCTTGGCTCATATTCTGTACAGAATCCAGATCACACAACCTTGCAGGAGCAGAATAAAAGGAATAATTGAGCACAATTAGATTTCCCAGTCCCACAGTGAATGTGCAAGCATGCTGCATCTCTGAAATCCTTTTAATCTGTCTGTCTTCTGCTTATTAAAGTCACCGAATGCCATTGTGCTAACATCAATTCCTGTATATACAGTCAATTTATGCAAAACGTTCTCACGAGGCAATTTTTGCCTCTCTGTGTTTTAACAAACAACGAAATTGTTCTAAAATAGTCGAGAGCATAATACATAAACTCCTGACCTCAAAACGAGTGATTTATTCAGAGAATATTTGTGAATTATTCAGAGGACATGAAAGTCTAAAAGATTCTAGCTGTGGGTGCTTTCAACTTCAGCAGGAAATCTTTACAGAGAGGACAGTGGAAGCTCTGGCATGAGGAAAAGAGAGACAAAACAGAACAGAGGAGAGGAAAAAGAGAGTGTGCACCTGAAAGCGTGTTATAAGACAGGAAAGAATAGAATAAAAGAGTGAGAGGTACAGTTAAAAGCCATGATCTATGAAAAAAGGGCTGTAAGAGACTAAAAGAAAAGCATATTTTCATCCATGAAAGGCTAGTTGTGAACTGGCCAGGGTGAGTCTTGTGAAATTCAGCCCACACTGCTAGTTCTACTGTCTATCACAATGTAGAGCTTTTATGGGTTATTACTCCTCTGTGCTCTTTTCTACCTCTGTACAGGAGGGTTTAAAACATGGATGAAAGGGTGGGAAAGAGAAATTGTGCCGAATTTCAGGGAAAAGCACCAGCATGAAGCTAGGTTTATTCAAAAGTGATAACTGCGGATATGACGAGGAGACAGAGTCCATGAGAAGCTCCTGTGAGTGCATGAGGAGTTCATGCAGACGCTTTTAGACAAAGTGGAAGATTGACCGAGGTGAAATGCAAGTGATGTGGTAAAACAGAGAGCGTTTTAGGTAATGCAACAGAGCTGAGCTATATTAAAAAGATGTTTGTTTTTTTTAATTCCTAAAAAGATTTCAAAAATCGAGCAAAATCTAATAGTTTAACACCTTGATTCATAATTCAGTTATTTTCAAGCAAAAAAATAGTATAATAATATTAAATAAACAAGACATAAAATATACAAAATAAATAAATAATGAATTAATATTATTAATAATATTAGTATCATTATTAAAAAATAAATAATAATAATAATAATATTGAATGGGTAACACGAATGCCAGTAATAGTAAGTACATGGGAGTAAAACTGTATGTTTGACTTTTTTTTTTTTTGGTCACATGTTAAATTTGCAATTTTTTAAAGAAAAATGACACAAAAATGAATGGTTAAAATGAACCTGAATTATTACAATTAAAATTAAAGTAATTAAAATGACACAATTTTCCACAGTAACTGGTCGTGCAATATGTGAGACACCGCAAAACATGTTTTCAGTCAATAAAAATTTTACAATAGTTAATATAAAATAATGCAGCATCTTATATATTTAATGATCATATCTAATAGTTCTCACTCCAAATTTGTGCCTTTACTTCTTCAGAAAAAGTAAAGTAATAGTGGACAGTGGCAGCTATGAAATATAAAAATATATATTTTTTCATATTTCATATTTTTCATAATGGTTAATTTTAACATCCATTTACATATAATTTATATAGATTCATTTAGATTTATTTGCATGCAAGTTGTGAGTGTGCATGTGTGTGTGTGTGTGTGTACAAACCCAGGCCTTTGGGTGTGATGCCGCTGGTGTGGTCAGGATTCACAGCCCAGTAATAATACTTCAGTATGTGCATGATCTGCAGCACAGTCCCCACTCGACGGATGGTGTTGTAGATGGTTGCCGTGCCAATAAACTCTGCTGAAAGGTACGTGTACAGAGAGAGCTGTACCTGAACAACAGAAACACACACAAACATATACATACACAGTTACAAAAGGTTACAGCTGCCTCAGGTAAGACTACAAAACACTGATGATTACTTTGCATTGTCTGTCTGTTGTTTCTAAACTGCATCCCAAGATCCCTCATTAAATTGCTTTTCTTGTTGGATGTCTACGGGAGCGACACCTCTGGCATGGCAGAACAGCAGATTTTTTGGGGGTATTTTTGGGTGAAGCTGAAAGTCAAAAGGTGCTGTGGTTTGTTTGTGAGCAGCAGGTCAGACCTGACTAGTGACGGTGCTGCAGGAAAACCTTGGAGGACAAAAAACGCTGATGAAGGTACATAACTCATCCAATTACAGGCCACTCAAGCAGGCAGACTGGGCTCTCCGGTGAGGACAGCCAGGGGTGATGGGAAGGAACGGAGGGAGGATAAAAAACATGATGCAAGTCCATGAACTCTTCTGGCCTGAGGAGAGAACACTGGTGCTGCTTGTGCTGCTCAGTTCATTATCCTCAACTACTCTCACACTCTCTCTGTCGCTCTCCTTCTTTCTTTCACTTCCTCTCTCTCCTTTTCATGTCTCCTCCTGTTTTTCTTCTTTTTTTTAGCCATGTTTTCCCTTTTTCTCTTTCTTTCATCTTTTTCTCTTTTTTTCCCCTTTACTTTTATGTTCTTCCCTTTTTCTTTTGGGATTCTCTTACTTTTCCCCTTTTCTGACTTTTGTCCTTCCTGCCTTCTTTTTTCCTTCTTTCTTGCTCTTCCTCATTTCTTTTCTTTCATTCTCTTTTTTCCCTTTCTATATGTCTCCCTTTCAACATCCATATATCCATTTTTCCTTTCTGTTTCACTTTTTTTTTTTTTTTTTTTTTGCTTGCTTCCTTCTGGCTCTTTTCCTGTTTTGCTTTTTCTTTCTTTCTTTCTTTCTTTGCAATGCATTCATCTAGCTGTTGATTTTTCTCCTTCCTTCTCTTATCTTCACCCCTTCTGTATTTTTGCTTCCCTTCCCCTCTTTCCTTTATCTGTTTTCTTTTTTTTATTATTTTCTTCCCTTTTGTCATTCTCTTACTTTCCCCTTCTCTGATGTTGTCCTTTACTTCCTCACTTTTCTTTCATTTTCTTTTTTTCCCTTTCTATATTTCTTCCTTCCATCATCCATATATCCATTTTTCCTTTCTGCCTCACTTTTGTCCCTTCCCTTTCTCTAATTTTCTCTTTCTTTCTTTCTTTCTTTCCAGTGCAGTCATCTAGCTGTTGATTTTTTTCCTCCTTCCTTCTCCTATCTTCAACACTTCTTTCTTTTTGCTTCCATTTCCCTTTTTTTATCTGTAAGATTGTATATTATTTATATATTATATATACTGTGTGTGGGTGTGTGTGTGTGTATGTATGTATATATATATATATATAAATAATATACAATTGTGTGTGTGTGTGACCCTGGACCACAAAACCAGTCTTAAGTCGCTGGGGTATATTTGTAGCAATAGCCAAAAATACACTGTATGGGTCAAAATTATAGATTTTTCTTTTATGGCAAAAAATCATTAGTATATTAAGTAAAGATCATATTCCATGAAGATATTTTGTAAATTTACTACTGTAAATATAGCTGTAAATATATTTTTCTTTTATATTTTTTAACCATTTTTCTTTTTCCCCTTCTTTTGTCATTCTCTTATTTTTTTCCTTTTATTGTCTTTTCTTCCTTCCAACCTTCCATTTTTTCTTTTATTCTTTCTTCTTCCTTCCATCATCCATCTATCCATTCTTTACTTTCTCTGTTCTACTTTTTCTTTTGCTTTTACCTTCTCACACTCCATCCCTCTCCATCTCTTTTCTCTTCTATACCTCTCTTTAGAGAAAGAGAGAGAGAGAGAGAGAACTCTCACTATCTCTCTCCTTTTGGAGCCATGGCAAGCTTCCAGTGACCAAAGGTTTTTGTTTTGATCCTGTATGTGTTTTGTATCTCCTTTATTTATTCATGACAGTCAGCAGCCGTGCAGAAACTGAATTGAGCAACACATATTAGCAGCACAGAGTCTAGCCTCTTTTAGAAACGCCTTGTCCTCTCCTTCATGGGTCATAACAAGGCAGGGTCGAATTTCCAAAACTAATTTTTTCAAAACTTGAACTTCACTCTACATCTGTGACAATACTGCAAACGCTCACAAAACACTGAATAGTAAATCTTTTTAAAGAAAAATATCACTTTTCATCAAGGCTGTGATTTTCTGGCAGGTTCTAAACAAGGTGAATGAGGTGACAGACTGTGAAGCTGTCAAAAAAAGAAAAAAAAAGAAAAGAAAAGCAGTTTAAGAGCAGTGAACAATATCAGAAAAAATCTTTTCTTGAACAAAGAAGAGTCTGCTTTTTAGATGACACCACATTAACCTCATTAACCAAGAGAGATGGATATTAAAGTCGATATAAAAAGGTGTTAATAACCGATTTCGCTTCTTTATCTTCAAATGAAAGAAGACATTCAATGAGAATATGTTCAATACAATGTATAATTAAAAGAATAGGATGGGACTTAAATTTGTGCATCAGGAATTGATTAGATTATAAAAATACAAGTTGAGGGCAAGGTTTGTCTTAAATCTGCTCAGACATAGAGCAAGCTGACCATAATTTGTTGTTTCCGATGTGAACACAAAAGAGTTAACTCTCTGCCTTATGTTTACATGTGCTCATCTGACCAGGTCACTACGGTCTCATGACAGCAGTGCCCATCACAGTGTACTCAGAGGCTCCTAATTGCTGTCATGTTTCATTGTGACGTACCTGAGTATCTTCTGGAAAAGACATGACCTTGCTCACCTTCGCAGGTATGTGGATCCAAATAGCCGCGTTGAACAGAATATGGTCACAGAGTTGTTTGAGAAGAGGTGCACCATGGGTAAGGCCGTTCAGGTATTTGGCGAAAGCGAGGAACTGCTCCAGAACAGCTCTGGTGACGTGCATCCGCGATGCCTACGAAACAATTATGAGATATATGTTTACCAAACCAACTTCTGATTCTCAGTTTCTTTATAAAATAAATATCAAACCAACATCTGAAGCCTGAAGGCGCCGTTTGACTTTGCAGCTAAACAAAGACTTTAACTTTGTAGAAACTTTGCGCGTTATTAGTCTCAGCTGGCACCTGAGGTCCAGACAGGTGCGTGGTGTGAGACAGGAGTGAGTATAAACGAGACACAAACAGATGGCCGGCTACGTGTGAATGGGACGCAAGGCAGCAGGATCACTCAGGTGCCATCTAGCACAGATTTACAGCTGCTGCTGTTAAATGACAAAAGTGAATCTTTTACTCAAGCGCCAACTTTAGATGGAGCCAAGGGTATACTGAGACTATGAAATAAGGACAGCTATGAATAAGTAAAGATAGCGAGAAGAAAAAAGAAAAATGACAGTGGGTTAATTTGTACGTCATTGCAATAAACCCATGGACAAGGAGGAATATAATAGCGCCGTTGAACCGGCATTCACTGTGGAAATGCTTAAGTGTGCGTTTGTCATTCATCAACCGTAATGCACCATTTCTCCTCTGTCCTAGCAATCGAATTGGGTGTGTGTTTTTTAAATTCAGCTCGTGCTTACAAAAGCTTGAGTCAATTGAGGTCACGACAACTCCAGAAAGTACAAATCTTAATACTCTTAAAGCGTTTAAAGAAAGGAGCAAGTGTTTGTGAGCTTCATGACTTGAGTAAAAGCACAATTTGTCCATTACACATCAAAATTCCTTGAAGTCTCACAGTCTATGGTGTTTAGTGTTAAAATACCCTCTCTTATTCATATTAATGCACAACTATTAGACATATTTAAGCTGATTTCCCCAAAGAGTGTAAACAATGTGTTGTTTTAAACATTCTTCTGTTTATTTGAGTGGCACGACATAATAGCAATGGCTCAAACCAATGTTTCTACCATTTTTTCTGAACAATGGTTTGGGGAAACCTATTTGGAAAACGTTATTTTTGCAATTCCGTTTGAAATTACACACTTTAGCTTTAACCAGTCTAAATTGTATGTTGGAATAAGAAAAACAAAAGAAAACAGTGGCATCACCTTTTCCAGCAGGTACCCAATCACCAGGAAACCTTTCCCACCAAGCATCTGCTCTTGCATTGCCACTGAACTCTTGAGTAGCTCGAAAAGGAAGGCCAGAAGAGTGGAACTGCACAGAAAACATCTCATTACACAACTATACTGGGTAACCTCTGCAGATACAAGATAAAAGACTAGCTGACCAAACACTAATGGAACGAATGGTAAGATCTATATCGCTTATGTTAATGGTTGATAGTTTTTTTCCCTCCTATTTACTGTATCTGTATCGGCTAAAATTGGATATTTAATTGTGGGTACTCAGTTTGTCTATTTTTACATTTAGATTACCTTTGTCATCATCCAAATCTCACCTAAAGTTAATGTTTAAAAACACTAATATTTAATAACAATGTTAAATGTAATCTTTAACAAATCTCAAAATTAATATTCGTTTGTATTGTGATGCCTAAATTCACTTGTATCAATATTACTCATTTTAATTTTTACTGGTTATTTTTAATTTATTTTGACAGAATAGTATAGAGTTTTAATATTACTCACTACTGTTCAAAAGTTTGGGGTCTGTGAGATTTTTTTCATGTTTTAGAAACTTTAATTAAAACATATCAAGACTGGAATCAAAAATACAGTAAAAATGGTAAGAAATGTTGTGAAATACTATTTTTATATATTACTATTATTACTAATATAATATAATATAACATAATATATAATAAAAGATATGCTGCTTAATATTTTTAAATAGTGGGAACTTTGAATATTTAAATTTTTTATAAGTCAAAAATCTTTTGACAAGTCAAAAGAACAGCATTTTATTTTTTGTAACATTATAAATGTTTTTACTGTCACTTTTAATCAATTTACAGCATCCTTGCTGAGTAAACATTAATTTCATTCAAAAGGTGGAAATTATGTTACTTACCACACTGTGCTCTCCACTTGGCTTTCACTGTTCTGATGGAAATCCAGCTGTGCAAAGAGAGGAAACAGCACCTGGATACCGCCAATGGAGTGAATGGCACTGTGAATGGAGTGTGTAACGATGGCCTTCACATCCTATATAGAAACAGAAGGAAAAAATCAAATGGATTAAAAATAGTGGTAGGTGTATTCAGTAATTACCTTTTTTTTGCCATTTTAAAAGTACTTACTCACATTAACCACTGACTAATCTCAGTGGAAATGTGTTCCTCCAAACAATTAACACTGAATGGCAAACACTGACATTATCTTGTGGAGTTAGCTAAACAATGCAGCATCTGATTAACATTTAGTGACATTACCAACCATTATGTGGTTTATTTAGGATTAAGAGAGTAGAACACAGTCTGCATTAAGCAGACATTTACCTGTAGCATTAGAGCGTGAGGCGAATGCACGAATATGGACTGGTTTTCTCTGGGCGAGGACTCCAGGCAGAGCTGAGCGTCTGTGGCTTTGGCGTTGTAAGTGAAGGAAATGCTGTTTGCTAACTTCCCATCGTACAACACTTGCTTGTGATGGTCAGCCAGATGGATATCGCTCTCTGATTTAAATTTAAAGGTGCTCTAGGGAGGTAAAAGAGATAAAAAGATGGATTAAAAAGAGAAATGTAGAAACACAGAAAGAAAATCTGGTCTAAATTTGCCTCTAAAAGGTGCATAATAAAACTGAGACATGTCAAGTGAGAGAATTAACTAAGGAGCGAATTATCACAAAATATGACAATGTATATTAACACATCTTAAAATAGTACATCTATGTAAATCTTATTATTCCATGCACTTATTAAAGGATTTACTATTCCTAGCATGAAAAGGAGAAGATTCTTTTTATGCAGTGATTAAATCTTATCCAAAGTCGTGGGAGCGCGATGAATAATAAATGAGCTCGGTGACATGAAATAATCATGAAGATGAAGTAGGGGCGATGTGGGAATCCCCCGGCTGAATTATCATTCATGAGGTTGTTTCGTGTGCTGTCAAATCAAAGGCCTGTGGCCCAACACCTGCAGCACATCCCAGGTGATGATGTCATCCAGATGTGACCCACTCCAGACGTGTGCTAACTGTGTAAATGTGCAGCGAGCAGACAATGATAACAAGGCATTTTCAGAAAATCACCTGCCTTTTTATCAGCAAACATTTGCTTGATAGAAAACTTTTACATCATTAGACATAAATAGAAAACTTTTACATCATTATAAATGTCCTTGCTGTCTCTTTTAATCAGTTTAATGCATCCTTGCTGAATAAAAGTATTAAATTAGTTTAAAAAAAAAAAAACTTCTGAACAGCATTTCATATTATTAATTAATAAATAAGATTTCAAATTAATAGGCTATGTTCGAAATTGAATACTAGTGGTTTACATACGGCATACTGGAGTATATACTATAATTATTGCTATATTTGTTCGAAACAATACAAAATTCAACAATAAATACCTCAAATAATTTCACACTTTTTGTTCTCACATGATATATTTGCAAGCAATTAATTAATTATTTCAGTAAATATCAGCTAGGTGCATTTTTTATTAAACATTATGAAAACTGCCCTAAATCTAACTTAAACAAAGAGTAAAAAATGAAGTGTTAACAACTGCTGATTTTATTTCCAATTATGAACAGACACAAACCTCAGCTGCATTCAGAAACTAACTACCTGTCCCTTTATATTCATATTTCATTATCTATGCACTAACTATTCACAAGTGTCTTTTTAAAGATGTAGGAGGGTGTTTGTCATTAACTTGTTGTCGTTAAATAGATAATTACCATGCGAATATGGTTTCTAAGGCAATAAATTTGATACAATTTCCATATTTTTCCTTTCACAATCTGAGAGCAAATAAATACATCATTATATGCAAAAAAGTGTATCTGTTATTTGTTGCTTATGTTAGTTTTAGTGTTATCTTTATTCTTTTCAAAATGGAGAAGAGAGTGAGAAAAAGAAACATACCAGATTTGATGATCTGTATGCTTATTTTGACCTAAACACATTCATGTTGTTTGGTTTACTCTGCTAAACAGAGATAGCGTAAATGTCATCTGTTGCTGGTCAGGTTGCTGCTGAAAACATATGATACAGCACAAAGCAAATCTCAAAATCCATCAGATTGACTGGAAAATAAATACCACAGCATGTTAATGGATGCTGACAGTTTTGCAAAAAAGCTAAAAAGCACACCGTCATACAAAAATAAACCTGACAGAACGCCGGTGTAATGTCTGATACACTTTTGGCAGAAACTGTTGATGTAATGCTCATGTGTTGTCTCATAGCAAGACTTCGTAGTAGCAATAGTGCATCTGTCTTACATGACAACAGGGAGAAAGAGAAAGACAGGGAATAGTACCACTAAATCCAATATGAAATACAAAACATACACACATATAAATGTTCTTTTTAACTTTAAACTCACCAAGAAATCCTGAAAATTCTGGAAAAAATGTATCATGGTTTCCATAAGAGCTCCAAATCAGCATATTAGAATGATTTCTGAAGGATCGTGTGACACTGAAAGCTGTTAATCTGAGACCAAACCTGTTCATGCTTCAGTTAAGACAAGACCTCAAGTAAGGGGTCTGATTGGGGGTCAGTGTTTTTTGGCAGCTGCAACATAGACTGTCTTTTCTGTTGAGTCAAGGCGGTAATCAGGTCATCTTCAGATCAGTCACATAAATCACAGGAGACTGTCCGTGTCCAGGCAGGTACTCTGCTAAAAGGTTAAGAAGGCTATGAGGACCTAAGGGAGCCAACACACTACAGTAAACAAAACAAATAATGCTGTCAGTGGTTGTTGGGGTAGAAAACTGTGTGTGTGTGGGCTGGGGTTACTTAATAGTAATTTCAACTAACATGATTAAAGAAAAATGAAATCAAGCCACAGCACAGAAAAGCAATGCCAAATAAAGCAGAGCAAAACAGAGGAACAATCTATTTACAAGGTATTTCAACTAACATGACTTGAGAACTACAAAACCAAGCCAAAACAAAGAAAAAACAAAAACACAAAGCAGAGGAAAACAAAACACAAACAAAATAATAGTTATTTTGATTAACATGACTTTAAACTATGAAACCAAGCCAAGACATAGCAAAACAAAACAAAACACAAATAAGCAAAGCAAAACAAAACAAAACATAAAGAAAAGCAAATAATAAACAAAGCAAAACAAACAAACAAAAACAAAAAGCAAAGCCAAATTAAAGCAAAGCAATACAGGGGAAAAATCTATTTAACAGTTATTTCAACTAACATGACTTGAGAACTTCAAAACCAAGCCAAAATGAAAACACAAAGCAAAGCAAAACAAAACAAAACAAAACATAGCACAAAGCAAAACAAAAAGCAAAGGCAGGTAAAGCAAAGCAAAAACAGGGCGAAAATCTATTTAGTTGTTATTTTGATTAACATGACTTTAAACTATGAAACCAAGCCAAAACAAAACAAGCAAAGAATAAAGAAAAGAAAAGAAAAGAAAAGAAAAGCAAAACAACAACAACAACAAAAACAATGACTGAATTCAAACTATCATATGGAATATATGCTATTCCACATTCATGTTTTGTTTTGCTACATTAAAAAAATCTACAGTACTTGCATGTGCAGGCTCTAAAAAAAACGGATTTTTTTTGCACCCTCATTCTGTCATTTGGTCCACAAACACCACTTTAAAGGAGAGAGTAATGCTTATAGTGGATCCATCACAATTAAAAACCCATTTTATCACGTTTTTCATCAAATGGGGGCCAGGCCCTGTGGTCTAGCCCTGCTAACATAAACTCCAAAGGCCTCTGCCCTATTACTAGACAAGGTAGATCAGCCCGAAGAGCTGACAGGCAGCCTGATAGCTGGCACTCCACTGAAATATACAGCCCTTTTTCAGATTTCGAGAGACTCCATTCACAGGTTCATCTGGGGTGGGTAATTGCTTTCTCCCTGTAGCAGACTGCTCATTATTTCTGCCAACCTGCCCGTCACGACGACGTGAGGGGCAGTGGGAATCAGAGGTCTAGAAGCGCAATTAATAAAGGGAAATGACCAGCCCACACTGATTAGAGAAAAACCAGTGCAAATGTCTACCAGGTAGTTTAAAACACACAAGCTAAAAATAAGCAAATAAACTGTTAGGATGAGTTTAAGCAGTTATGAGCTTACTTGTCCTTGTAGATTACACAACCCATAACTACAACACTACTGTAATGGAGCAAAGACAATAGAGATGGTGTCAGAATTTGAAATTAAATTAGCAAAAAGCTCATCATTCATAAACAATGGGTTTGAACCAGTGTAATGTAATTTTTGGGATACATACATATGCTATCCGTTCCATGCATGTGGTTTATTGTTTTAGATAATGAGTCACTAATCACAGCCTGGTGCTTCAGAGAAAATTAGACTTTGCACAATGAGACTGAAAAATTGCTGCGAGTCCTAATTACTAATATGACAGAGCTTCATATTTAATAAGGATACATCCTTGGAAGAAAGAAAAAGAAAAGAAAAAAAAAAAACAGTAACCTGCTCTGTTTACCCCATGGATGCAATTAAACACTAAATCGCTTCAAAAGCACCTTGAGAATTAGCGACAAAAGGTCAGAAACATGAAAGGGAAAGAAAGACTATAAGCTATCCAGAGGCAGACTTCATCAATGGAAGACTTCATTAAGAAGCAAAACTGAGAAACTTTGCTGTTGTTCAATGTAAAAGCAATAACGCACGACAACAAGAAGAATTATGGTTCATCAAACAAACATTTGGTAATAAGTAAATATGTAAATGCCGCTTTTCACACCTCATTTTTCCTGCCGGAAAATCCAGTTTTGTAACATAGTAGCTGGACAATAATGACCAGCTAGAAATCAGCAGAGATTTAGATCTCAAAACGTGGTTATTTCCTCAGGGCGATGGTGAAATCATGTTGGAAGGCACATTAATCAATAACCAAATGTCACTGACAAAGGAATAACATCTCTTGGAGATCAATGGTGGCTGTGAAGCGTTGGTATGTAACGCACTTTGGCAAATCTGATACATACCTTGTATCCTGGGCCTAGTTGATGGATGGCGAATATCTGAGCAGGGTTTAGCGCTTCACTGAACACATAGATGGCTCCAAGCTGTCCGCAGAACACTCGGTTGGCGTCTGCCGTCTCAGATGAGCCAAGGAAACATTTGTCATAGCTCTGTGATAAGCACATGAAGAAAACAGCTTGGAGTTCTTCGTAGCAATCTCTCAAAAGTGAATAGTAGGGGGAAAAAAAGAGCACTGGTGTGGAAATATAGTGGATGTCAGTATGCAAACTTCATACTAAGCGAGCAATGGTTCACAGCGTAATTGAGATGTAGCATTACAGAGATGTTATTCTGTGCTGAAACCTGCCTATTAGTTTAATCAAAATCGGCACCCAGGAGATCTGAGGTTAAGCACCGCTGGTCCAACCTTTTAATTATCTTACACTGCTTTCAGTGAGGTACAACAAAACAGAAGCAAAGGTCTGTGAATTTTAATCCAATCGTTGAAGCCTCAAGATAATATCTCATAAAAGGTTTGAGCTGGCAAAAAAGGTCTGTATTTCTACAGACGACTCTACATTAGAGTGTTTCATTTTATTAATCAGAATTTGTCGTCATGTTTACTCCAAATATAAACATAATTACATTTTGTTATATTTTGTATAGTCAATAACTGATTCCAAATTACAAATAAAATAGTAGCTAGTAACATAATCCATTACATTATAGGTAATCTAATAAGACTACATTTTGATTACTTTTAGATTACTTTTGAATTACTGAAATGTTGAGAAACCACTTCTTAAAACTGAAATGATTTTTGTAAATCTAGAGTTCAAATGCTGTGTTGCCTCTCAACTTATTGATTATAACCATCTTACTACTGACTGGTCTTTGTGTAAATGTCCACAAAACTGGAAGACTTCCTGAATGTATAGGTTATTTTAGAAAAGTCAATTTAAAAGATGAAAAAGATGAATTAGGGAGAATCAATAAATTATGAATAATTTATTGCTATTGTATGAATAGTATAAAATGAATAGTATATAATTGTGTCATGAATAAAAAAGTAACTGTAGTCTGATTAAAAGTATTTTAAAATGTAATATAATCTAATTACATGTACTTAAATTTTGGGATCTGATTACATAATCCAGATAACGTGTAATCAGTTACTACCCAGCATATAAAGTATATATATATATATATATATATATATATATATATATATACACACATAGAGATAGAACCAATTTTACTATTTATAATTATAGTTATTCATATTTAAACATTTATTCAAGCGTATCTAAAATATACCTTAAAAAAGACAAAATACTGATTAAGAAAAGGATTTTTGCGGCATGCACTGCATGATAGGCTTGATATGTTGGCAGAAATAAACGTCATTTATTTATTCCGAAACTGTGATAAATCAATGCATCTTTCATAGTTTAATTTCACACTGTGCACACAGTGGTGATGATATTTCTCTGAGACAACATCCGACAGCTACAGACTGAGAGAGCGATAGCAAAGTGGTCTTACGTCGTTGGTGTTGACGTGCCAAGCCATGTCGCCATAGGAGACAAGCTGTCCATTGACGTAGCAGCGAATCTCACTGTTCCTCCAGCGGTTGTAGATGTGAACGATGCTGATCATGTACCACTAAAGAAGGAAAAAGGTCAGCATGAAATCAAAATAAACCCTTTTCATTTTATTTTGGTTTTATTATATTGCACAGCCAACGATTTATCTGAGTTTGTTATTCAAAAGTAAACAGACAGATGCCACTTTCAAGTTGCATTTATATAATTTAAAGTATAAAACAGTAATTGAATTACTTGATAGCAGACTCAAGGCCAAATTCTACAACAGTCTAAGATATCAGGATAATCACAGAAAATATTGATTTTGTTTTTCTTATAGGTTTTAGCTGTATTTTTCTTTCTTGGAACTGGAAGCACACATTTCAACCCAAAACCGTTTTCATGGGCAGCAGGCAGAAGGTCTAATGCAGTAAAATTTGCATTTAGATATAAATAATACATTGGATCTTGAGTGAGAAGAGAGGAAAGGAGAGGAAGCAGACAGAGGCAGGGAGGAAATCAAAGTAGTGAGGAAGTAAAGGCAGGTTTACTTAGCAGGAGACAAGGGTCATTACAGATTTCATTTCTGTCAATATGCCACCACACGAAAGTGTCACGATATGGCGCAGTGTTTCAAAAACACTCTGGAGGGAAGCCCACACCACTCAAGACAAAACGCATGTTCTTCCCGTGCTGTCTGCTGTCAATGTTACATCCAACAGAGCTGTTTTTAATCATCCTTTTCTCTTTCATTCCAGCTCAGTTTTAAAACAACATAACTAACACTTCCATTTAGCTACATTTTGAAAAATACATATATGCATGAACTATGATAATGCTCTATTGCCATTCTACCATTGCAATCTTTCTGCATTTTTCATCCTCAAAACCAGACCGCATCAAAAAATGTATTTAAAAAAAAGTTGCTACACAGCCTTATCGCTTATATTAAGTCACTAAATCAAAAAATTCAAAGCTGTTATTAGGAAGAAGAAAAGAAAAAGAAATAAAAACCCTATGTGAGTCTAAACCACTGGAGATCAGAAGAATTAAAAAGTTAATTTGCATGTGCATGAAAATTTGATTAATCCAATGAACTATAAAAATGTATTTCTCTTCTTAAACTGCGATAAAATGATAAACTGTAGTTTTAATGATTATTGGACCACAAGAGGTCTGAATCAGATCAGCTTATCTTTATCGGCTGAAAACATTATATTTCATTTCTGTGAACGTAAACAGTCTCCCACTAAAATGCTCATGCTATTTTTTCAGTTATTTTTATTTCATCTTGTGTTGCATCATCAACTCACAGTTTCAGACAATATGCAAACTCGCCCACGTGACTGCGATTAAACTGTAAAATTTAATTTTAGGAAAGACCTTGTCAAACCCTTTCCCTTAGGCTCTAAAGAGCAAGTTTGAGCTATTAACATTTATAAAGCTTACACCAGCTAAGAGCATTAAATATTGAGTAGAAACAAGGAAATCATTTATTAGACAGATGTTTCAAAACTGCAGCAGCTGTGCAGTGATTTCCAAGAGATTTCCCTTTGATTCAACACAACAAAAACAAATACAGAAAATGGCCTCAGTTATCTCATGTCCTGGGGTTCAGTAACAGTTTGTAAACATGATATTTAGCCCAGTTAACTGGATCATGCATCCTCCGGCACAGCTTCGTGATTTTCACTGAGCATCACAGCAAGAAAATTCACAAGTGGATCCACTCGACTCTTACTCCTTCACAACACAATCAGTAGATTACTACAGATGCTAGTAGGAAAAGAGAGAAAAAAATCAAAGCCTACCTTGCGAGGCTGAAAGTCATATTTCACGCAGTGCTGGAAGCCCTTTCCTTTCGACTTCAATGACGTCACAATCAAGCAGTTCCCCACAAAATGTGCAGAGTAGCCAATGCCTTTACTTGTGCGGAAGCTGAAATTGAGAAATCAGTAAATATATATGTGACCCTGGAGCACAAAACCAGTCTTAAGTCGCTGGGGTATATTTGTAGCAATAGCCAAAATCCATTGTATGGGTCAAAATTATCAATTTTTCTTTTATGCCAAAAATCATTAGGATATTAAGTAAAGATCATGTTCCATGAAGATATCTTGTAAATTTCTTACCGTAAATGTATCAAAACTTGTAATTTGCATTGCTAATAACTTCATTTGGACAACTTTAAAGGCGATTTTCTCAATATTTAGATTTTTTTGCACCTTCAGATTCCAGATTTTCAAATAGTTGTATCTCGGCCAAATATTGTCCTATCCTAACAAACCATACATCAATGGAAAGCTTATTTATTCAGCTTTCAGGTGATGTATAAATCTCAATTTCTGAAAATTGACACTTAAGACTGGTTTTGTGGTCCAGGGTCACATATAATTAACAGCAATTCATAAAACATGAATGTGCCATGTTTGAAACATCTATATCATTTCATGTTTGAAAAAAAGCTTAAACCAGCCTAACGTGTGATCCTGTGAATCCCAGTTTATCCTTGGGAAACCACCTAAACTACTACTACAAAAAAACAACAAAAAACACAGTTTAAAACAGTGTCCCAGACAGTGCTGGGCAGTAACTAGTTACAGTAATAATAATAATATTACTTTTTGCAGTAACTAGTAGTGTACAGTAACTAATTAGTAATAAGATTTTTAGAAATAATATTAGAGTTACATCCATAAAACAGCTCGTAACTTAGTTACTTTTGATACCTCAACCCCTGCTGATTTGAAATCCAACAATTGAATAATTTTCATAATTTTCATGACTTGCACAGGCACATGAAGTCACCAGTGCAGCAGGCAAGCTTGTAATATGGAAAAGCTTACATTCAGCAGATGGAAATATTGCCATTACATTGATTTTTTTCAGGAGAAAATAATTTAAATTGTATCACTAGAATTAAAAATCTTTTTATGAAAACGAAACCGTTTTTTATGAACTTATGTGATTTCTTTTGATAAAATACATCATGAAATATAATTGAATATGGGTAACAGAGAGGTTATAGCTAACTATTAACTTCAAGCTACATAATAACAATAATACAACACTTTTACCTAACCGTCACTATCAATCACCAATGAGCGTTTGTAATAACTTCTGACTGCGGTGAGACAGAAATATATTGTTAGTAACATTTTAGAATAATTCTGTGTGGAAGATGCGCAATTACAGCTTCTGCGGGGTGTGACAGAAAAATAATTTAACTAGTGTAACTAATTACTGTTGCCAAAAAGTAATAAGTAACATAATATTATTACTTTTGGAGTAACTAGTAAAGAGTAATAAATTAAATTTTTTGAGTAAATAGCACAACACTGGTCCCAGATCGGTTTTTAATAGGGATTTTGGACACATTGGCTAGTCAGAAAGTAAGAACAATCTTTCCGACTTAAACCAGAATAATTCCAGTTTAACCAAGCTAGGAGATCATTTTAAACCAGTTAAGGCCATGTTAGACCAGCTACAACCAGCAAACCATCTTAGGCTACTTTATGATATTCTACTTCAGCAGGGAAAGGAAAATCTCTTCTTAAGCTTTCTAATAACAACTTGTTAAACCAAAAATGTAAGGTGGTTTGCTGGTCTTAGCTGGTTTAAGCTGGTCTGCTAGCCTGGTCATGCAGGTCTCCCAGCTTCACTGGCTGAAAATTGCCTAAAAACACCTTAAATCCAGCAATTTTGACTAAACTTGGAAACCAGAAAAGCAGCTTAGGCTACAATGTTTTTTTTTAGCACAGTATGTACAGTAGGTTTCCTGATATGCATTAGCGAGTTTTCTGTTCCAAGACAGTTAAGAGAGAAGAGAGTAAAGATATCTAACTGTAGGCTTATTTAAAAATGTCAAAGACAGTTTTGTGTTCTCCGTTCCCCACAATAGAAGTATAAACAGTCACATACAAGAAACCTAACAACACAAGAGTCCATTTTTGTGTCTTTAAGAGCTGAGAATAAGTGTGATTCTCAGCGTGAATCAATACTCTGTTTTTCTTCGTGAACATCTCCTTTTATTCCGAATCTGTGTCAGGCACAGATTGAACTTAGAGTTTGTGTGAGCGGTCCTGTGCTTGGCAGCTCCAGGCTACAGATCTGGCAGCACAACAGCAAGCAGGACCCAGCGCTTGCTTTCAAATGCTAGCTAGAGTTATTAGCGTGGCAGCCTTTAACAATACTGTTTTGTAACCTTCTCACAAAGTCCAGGGCAGCTTCTCAATGCATGGATCTACATAATGTATGGAGGAACTGAACTCAATATACTGAACTCAAGAACATGTAAGAAACGCTTTTTTTGATAAACATCTAGCCCATCTAACAAATCACTTCAAGCTAATATCAGAGGCAAATGCCTTAAAATATCTCTACAAAAAAAGCCCAAGGCTGTTCAAAAATGGATGTTGTCCTTCTTTCTCTCTCTCAAAACGCACTCACTCCTTCTCCCTTGAGGACCATTTTCCCTCGCTCCTGGAATCCTGGCCAATAAACACGCGTCTGCGCTATTGATCTGAGCTCTAATTACCCACAAGTCTCTACATATGATGCTCTTTTTGCCTGGCTGACATTAAAAGCCCAAATTAATGTCTTATTTCCACCCTAGTGTCCCTCTGCAGAGATTTTCCAGTGATTCCAGAACATCCTGCCCTGGGTTCAAACACCTATTGGTTTAATCAGCAGAATCTGACCTAATTCCCTTTTATGCTTGCATAATCCACCACATCATCAAAAAACAAAATCCTCTAACAAAGCTCATTATATAAGTGGCAAAGCAGCCAGAACTCTCTCTCTCTGTGTTAAACGCTAAAACAAAGCCACTCAGTTTAATTTACTTACAGAAGCAGGCCCTGAAGGTCATTTTCTTTTCTGCTAAGCAAGTTTTATTTAAGAGTTGACTAAGTTATATATGACCGCATTAAGGTGTAGGTTGTGAATGTAGTCACCAGTAAAGGTAGGGTTTGTCTTTGTCCACGTTGATGTTGTTCAGAGGATCCATGCGGAACCAGGTGTTGAGGGTAAAGCCGTTCTGATAAGGCCATTTAGCAATAGGAGGCAATGCAATTGCCTGGCAGAAAACAGAGAGCAAAAATATCTTGGAGTCTGTACTTTATATGTCATGTACGGATCTTTTAACATGCTAGACATTTATTTATATCCATCCAGTTCTTCAAAAAATGTAAATAATTAATGCAGTTAAGTTATTGTTCCCAATATACATATATACAATATAAATAAACAAATATACTGTATATAAAATGGATTTCTCTATAATGAAATTAAAGTAGGAATGAACAAGTGCCATATTAGTTATTGACCAATATTAGAAAAATGCAATTTATCAGTGTTGGTTGAAATTGGATATACTGCGTATATAAATACACACTGTTTTAATTTATTATTTAATAAATCAAATAGTATATAAGTCTATACACACATACACACACACACACACACACACACACACACACACATATATGAAGAGTTCATTTGCAAAAATGGATAACTCCGTTTTTAACCAATTTCAAAAATCACGTTGTTCCATTGTGCATTCCAATTAATCTCAATCATACTGCAGTTGGGTTATTTTGATTAGGTTAAAAAATAACAAACAAAAAAAATACAGATAACTAACACAATAAAACACAATAAAAAACATGATAACATAATAAATAACATTATATATACTGTATGTACAGTCAAGTACACTCTGATTTTACTTTAAGTTTACTTTTGCTGTCAACAAGTTAAAGTATTATTAAAAAATTTTTTATTTAAAACACAGTTAAATGTAATCCCTATTAAATCTAAAAATAAATGTCATGTACACTACCATTCAAAAATTTAGGTAAGTAGTTTTTTTTAAAGAAATGAATACATTAATCAGCAAGGACAGATTAAATTGATTAAAAGTGGCAGTGAAAACTTAAAATAAATGCTGTTCTTTTGAATTTTATATTCATTAAATACAGGAAAAATGTATCATGGTTTCCACAAAAATATTAAGCATCATGACTTTTTCAACACTGATAATAATAAGAAATGTTTCTAATTATTCCAAATCAGCATGTTAGAATGATTTCTGATAGTAAAGATTGTAAGACTGGAATAATGGCTGCTGAAAATTCAGCTTTGCCAACACAATTAAAATTTAATTTTCATTTTATTTATTCAAAGTGTCATAGTGATTTAATACTGGCTATTTATCAGTTAACCACATTGTGAAAATAACAGTTTAAAAACAACATTTAATTTAACTTCACAACATCTGAAATATGCAAAAATATGCAAAATAGGCTAAAAATTGGGTCACTCACAGCTGCACTTCGGCCAGGAAAGTTAAAGAAAGTGTCTGGTCCATGTCTCTGTGCCATTTGAGTGAGAACTGAGAGCAGTTTGACTGCATGTCTTGGCTGTGGAAGACAGAAGTACGTGAGAGGTAAGACAAGTAACTTAAGGAAAAACCAAATCACCATAATGAAAATCCCACAGGACCTTCTCAGCAAGAACTTCTGAAATGAACTTTAAATTCAGTTCTGATTTAAGGATGTCAATCCAATCTGTCGTATTCTCACCTCTTTTGGCAAGCAAATGAAAACACATGCTAATCAAAACATTCCATTTTCATGTCTCATAACTAATTATTTAGTTAAAGCCCAAGTCTCTCATTTTTCTCCAGAGGGGTACTTCACTCTATCCAAAAACTGAAAACTATTGTGACAACATCCTCACTGTGGTGTCCGCCAGCACTCGATGTTCTGTCAATATCCCTCACTCGAGAGAACGGTGAATCGATACCTGGGCAGGCCTGATCTGTTCCGCGGTTGATTGCTCCAGAGGTCTGAAAAGGCTCAACAATCTCCAAAAGCGGTGAAGCTAACAACCCCTTGGAGCCCCAGAGCCCTACATGAGTTTTCACTCATTTTCAGTGACTTACCCACAATCCTCCTTCTCCTCTCAGCATGCTGAAGAGCAATTTGAGTTCTTTGACGGTGATACTGTAGCTGGCCAGAACTCCCAGCATATCCACCAGCAAGTCTGTGCATCATGGAGAAAAAAAAAAAAAAAACAGACAGCAGAGAGACGTTAGATCTGGATTAACTGAAGTGGGCAGAGTGTGCATGTAAACAGTATGATTCCCCGGAGCACAGGTGTGTGTGCAACATATACAAGACATTGTATCATAACACAGTGCAAAATAACAATTTCACAGTAAGGCGTGTGAGAGGATCAAACCGTGGCAAACAGACCCCCAGAATGCACCTTTCCTGAATGCGATGGCATAATTCGGCAGGCCCTTGGGGAACTGGCATTGTTCAATATAACTTAGTTAAACATAAAAAGGTTTAAATTAACTGTTTAAAGTGTAAAAGTATTAAATGAAACAGACTGATCAAAATGGAATTTACACAGTACAATGTTTAAAATTTAATTAAATAATAAATTAAACAATATATACGTCTAGCTAAACCTTGCCATCAAAGGAATCCATTTTATTATATTATACATGTGTGTGTGATATTTATTTATTTTCTTTATTATTATATATAATAACTATCATTCAGATATTATGGCAGATATTAAGACTTAAGGCTGAAGTAATGGCTGCTAAAAATAAAGCTATCATAAGAATAAAACACTTTTTAAAATATAGATTTTTTTAAACTAATCTAAATCTAAATTGTAATAATATTTCACAATATTACTGTTTTTACTGTATTTTTAATCAAATAAATGCAGCCCTGGCTAACCATAAGAGAAAAATACTCAAACTTTTGACTGACAGACAGACAGACAGACAGAGAGATAGACAGACAGACAGATAGATAGATAGATATATAGATAGATAGATAGATGGATAGATGGATAGATGGATAGATGGATAGATGGATAGATAGATAGATAGATAGATAGATAGATGAATATGTGTGTATACATAGACGTATATAAGACGTATATAAGACCCAAGACGTGTCACTCGCATACTTTTGAATGGGGAAAAATGCAACGCTTAATATGACCGCTCTATCGAACGAAGCCCCGCCTTCTGAGCCACAGAGCCAGTCGCTAATTGGTAAAGTCAGCGCGTCACTGCATCTGCGTTAGAAGTCCCGGTTGCTATAGAAACAGTCGGCCTACTGAGACGTGCACTTAGGACTGTGCACTGGTGGGTCTAGCCTGAAAAATAAGCTTTTTTAAATGCGATTTGGGCAAAATAAACAACATTTTTGATACAGTTGTTGTCAGATTTCCTTGGTGATTTCAAATATGAAACTTAATCGTAAGCTTGGCAACCAGTTTTGGAGAATTTGATGTTTCCTCATTCAAAGAGATAGGAGCTGCACTTGCATGCCCAAGAGGCATTTCAAAGATGGCCGTCAAGTGGCATGACTTGCCTTAAAGGGACTTTGGTGATACACAGAACCGTTGGATGAAGCGGTCACAGCCGTGCTTTATCGTGAATAAAACACAGCTGCTGTCCAATCAGAATTAAGGAATGGAACTAACCGTTTTATAAGTATATTATATGTAGGCCTATATATACTATGTACAGTCATGGCTAAAAATGTCGGCACCCTTGCAATTCTGTCAGAAAATGCAACACTTCTCTCAGAAAATATTTCCAGTTGCAAATGTTTTGGTATTCACATCCTTATTGTTTTTATTTGCTCTGCAAAAGAAGAAGAAAAGTCAAACTTGATAAAATTTCACACAGAACTCAAAAATGGACTGGACAAAATTATTGACACCTTGTCAAAATTGTAAGAAATAATTGCTTTTCAAGCATGTGATGCTCCTGTAATTTGTATTAAGACACACCTGTGGCAAGTAACAGGTGTGGGCAATATAGTAATCACACTTGCAACCAGTTAAAATGGAGAAAAGTTGAAAAGAAAGAAGTGTAAAGAGTTGTCTGTGAATTTGAGAGAAAAAAATTGTGGAAAAACATGGACAATCTCAAGGCTACAAGTCCATCTCCAGAGATCTTAATGTTCCTGTGTCCACTGTGCGCAATATCATCAAGAGGTTTACAGCCCATGGCACTGTAGCTAACCTCCCTGGACATGGACGGAAGAGCAAAATTAATGAAAATTAACAACGAAGGATTGTTCGAATGGTGGATAAAGAACCCCAATTAACTTCCAAACAGGGTACAACAGTGTCAGCTCGCACTATCCATGTCCATCTGAATGAAAACGGACGCTATGGTAGGAGACCCAGGAGGACACCACTGCTGACACAAAGGCATAAAAAAGCAAGACTGGAGTTTGCCAAAACTTATGCGACAAAACCACAATCCTTCTAGGAGAACGTACTGTGGACAGAGACAAAAGTAGAGCTTTTTGGTAAAGGACATCATGGCACTGTTTACAGAAAAAGAAATGAGGCCTTCAAAGAAAAGAACACAGTCCCTACAGTCAAACATGGTGGAGGTTCAAAGATGTTTTGGGGTTGCTTTGCTGCTTCTGGTACTGGATGCCTTGACTGTGTGAACGGTATCATGAAATCTGATGATTACCAAAGAATTTTGGGGCGGAACGTAGTGGCCAGTGTCTGAAAGTTGCGTCTCCACCAGAGGTCATGGGTCTTCCAGCAGGACAATGACCCGAAACACACTTCAAAAAGCACTCAGAAATGGTTAAAAACAAAGCGCTGGAGAGTTCTGAAACGGCCAGCAATGAGTCCAGATCTGAATCCCATAGAACACCTGTGGAGAGATCTCAAAACAGCAGTTGAAGAAGGCATCCTTCAAATCTGAATGTCCTGGAGCAGTTTGCAAAAGAAGAGTGGTCCAAAATTCCAGTAGAGAGGTGTAAGAAACTCATTCATGGTTACAGGAAGCGATTGATTTCAGCTATTTTTTTCCAAAGGGGGTGCTACCAAATATTAAGTTAAGGGTGCCAATAATTTTGTCCAGTGCATTTTTTGGGTTCTGTGTGGAATTGTATCAGATTTTACTTTTCTTCTGTTTTGTTTTTTGTGTTGTTCCAATGCGAAAAAAAAAAAAAAACATGTGAGTACCAAAACATTTGCAACTGCAACAATTTTCTGAGAGAAGGGTTGCATTTTCTGACAGAATTACAAGGGTGCCGATATTTTTGGCCATGACTGTGTATATGTATATATATATATATATATATACACACACACACACACACACACACACACACACACACACACGCCTATAGCCACTTCTATGGTTCACTAACAGCAAGTTGACTCAGCTCTTTCAATTCAGGTTAAACACTCAGTGCTGCAAGGACAACATGTGAAGTTATGCTAATTAATGCCATTTTACACTTTAATTTCGAGTTTCATCAAGACTGCTGATGAAACCTTCTATGAGGCAATTCACAGCCTCTGCCTCTTAGAGGATTTTGATTGTGAAAAATGGCATTTAATGTATGCAGACACAGGAACATGTTGCCCATGAATTACAGATGGAATGAATAAAAAAACATTCTTCTTCATTCATAAACAGTAACTAAAATTTAATATTGCTCTAAACTGCCACTCAATCTCATTACCAGACGGTGCAACTAATGAGATTTTTCTCTCGGTTTCTCTTCTGCCTAAGCCTGATGAATTCCACTGCTGAGAAGATTGCGGTTTAATCCACATTTCTTTCACTCACAACGATTCACAGCGCTCTCAGGCGTCTAAAAAAAATGGAAATCTGGAAAAAATGGAAGCCGTTGCCCATATCTTACACACGCTGTTCAAAGCAGAGCGTTGTCTTTGACCTTTAATGCAAAAAAGTAAACAACAAGCATGATTTAATATGGAATAAGGTTCAAATAAATCTGCTTTTGCAGCTTGATCTAAGATCTTAACCTAAAATACTACACAAGTGAACTTCATAACCAATGATCAACATGCATGCTTGTGGTATGAAAATGTTGTTGATTGCTACTTTTGGAGTTCAATTTAAAACAGTCATTATTTACTCACATTTAAAATCAAAAATGAAGAAATAAAAATATTTAAAAATAAATATTAAAACGTAACATAAATAAATAAATATTAAAAATATAAAATAAAGTAAGAAAGAAAGAAAGAAAGAAAGAAAGATAAAATATATTATAAAAAGGTATTCTTTTTTATTTTAAGGTTAAAAATTAAAATTAAATAAAAATTGAAAAAAAAATACAATAAATAAATAAATACTTTTTTATTTTAAAAATATTGCATGTTTATGGTATGGAAACATTTTGATTACTTATTCTTTTATAGTTCAATTGAAATTAATAGCAAAAAAACTATTACTCACACTTATGTCGAAAAATTTGATATTTTAAAGTACCGTATTGACCCGAATATAAGACGACCCTGATTATAAGACGACCCCCCTTTTTCCAGATGTACCTTTTGGAAAAAGGCTTTTTGAAAACCAAATTTTTTAATTTTTGTTTTGAAAGTATGGTAAGTACTGGTAAAATGTACCAACAATGACATTGGGAAAAAAAATATCCATCTCAAAGTAGCCTACCAAAATTGTATTATCAGTAGAAGTGAAATCTTATTGTAGTCTTCAAATCTGGGCACTGTCTTATGTTTTAAAATCACTTACAGAGGAAGCTTGTTCCCATCAGGCTAACATGACAGTCACGATCATGCTGCTGTAAGCTTTTCTTTTTCTTTTGTTTTCACTCGCGATCTTTACAACACACATTACATTACATATTTCATGACACACTCGTTTTATGCGTTTTGGCGCCACCTATTGTTATGGGTGTATTATTGACATGTCAAAGTCTAGACCCAGAAAATAAGACAACCGCGTTTTTTCAGATGCATTTCCAAGAAAAAAAACATGGTCTTATATTCGGGTCAATACGGTATATTTACATATATCTTTTTTATACAAAGGCAGTTCATAGTGACCCCAGCTGTCAAGCTCCAAAAATAACAAAATACCATCAAAAGAGCACCATAAAAGTAGTTAATATGGCTGTCTTCGGAAAAGAGTGATATTTAAGTCATTTTTCAGTGACAATCTGCAAAATCCTCTTTCTCAAAAAAGACAGCATCATGACTGTTCTGACTATTCTGCACATCTTTCATTTCAGAGCAGTTTAAACAATTTGTGAACGATTTATAGAGCTTTGGGGAAATGGCTTTCACAAGAGGCCAATTCCAAAACTCTGGAAGAGGGTCAGATTGAGACCACTCACCTGCGATCATGTCATCCACAGCGCTCATTTTGAGCAATAGCCTCTGAATGAGGCCGACCTCAGTGCTGGTCTGCAGGTTGCGGACACTCTTGCGCAGGATGGCGGTAAACATGCTCCAGATTTCCGCCTGGCATGTGACTTCACAGTGTTCCAGCAGCTCCAACATGCAGATGATGGCCTCTGCATCCTGGATGATGAAGTTCATCTCCAGGTCAAACTCACCACCAACCAGCTGGAACAGAAGAGAAAGAAAGAGAAGGGTATAGGACAAGGGGAAAAAATAGATTACACTCACTGTAAGTAACAAGAAAGAGTGATTTTCTTCTAAAGCTTTTAGCGTCTGTTTGACATCATACAAACGCAAGAGAACCAATTGTGACAACAAATAGCTTAACTAAACTCAAAGAAACCTTGAAAAAAAAAAAAAACAGATGTTTCAACAATCAAATCTAGTCCTTCTTAGTCCTCTTCCGGTCATAAACAATAACTATAATTATTTGGGAATTATAAACACCAATCAATATTTGTGTTCCGTGGACTAAGCAAGCATGAAATTGAAGATTTCAAGACTTGTCTCGAGCACATGGGAAGACTTCAGGCACCTTCTTCAGAAAGCAGTGAAGCACACATGTGGAAAATAGACCCCTGCTTCTCGAGACTTATTTTACAACATTATCCAGAGTCCACAACCCCGTCTAACTTGTTGGGAATTCTTGTTGGCAGATGGGAATTAACTCTTGTCACGCCTCGCATCCCATAGATCACTGGTTCTCAACTGGAGGGATGCGACAAAAATGGTTTGAGAGTTGTTCTGTTTGTTGGAGACAGCAAAGGAAACTAAATGTGCTCATTGAACTCAACAATTTATCTGTTAATTAAAGCAAGTAAAATTAGACAGATGCCAACATGGACAGGATGCATGACAAATAAATATTAAAATTAAGCAAAAACATAAAAGAAAATGTAAAAAATAAAATTATTTGTATTATATTTGTAAAATGAAAAATAAAATAAATAAATAAAATGTATTTGTTTTAAATAAAATAAAATGAAATAAAATATGGGTTAAATTGTTGTGAGGATAAAATGTTTGTGGCAATCAACACAGTATGTTTTGTAAAGTGAATTATTGGCTTCCAAGAGATTGAAAACATTAAAACTCAAGAAACATTTAGAAACCAAAACTTTCAAAGTCCTGAAAAAATAAACAGATCAGAACCTCTGGCTTAAATGAAGTTGTTATTTAATTGTCCTGCTGCTTTGATTTGACTGACAGTCTCCTGTCTACTGTACTCCTTTCTCAACTGAACAGCTGATGGGCGTCATGACAACCACACTTTTTTCAGCCTTTATTTGAGGAGTGATTTGCATGGATGTATTAGAGCTGTACTCTCTAACGGACCGAAACAGCATGACGAGAAGCAGTGGAGGAAGCGATAAACAGTGCCTCATCCCTGGAAAATATGACAAGCGTTTCATTTATGAAAACGTCCATCAGTCAGTTTCCTCAGCCTTTTATAAAATCCTAATGTGTGCAATGACTGACAGTAAAGAAGACAGCAGCAACGATTATAGAGCAGAGCAATGCACAGCATGTTAAATCAATTATAATAGCATAAAAGACCGTTTTTCAAGTTAAACATGCATTTAATAAAAGCAAACCTCACATAAACACTTTAAAAGGACTGTACTGTCAGAAGTAGCCAGCAGACGACACACAAACTCCTCCTATCTTCCGTACAACAATGAGTATTTATTCACCAAAAACAATAGAACAAGGTCCTGCTTTAATGCCAGCCTAAATGAATCATTATGACAGGAAGGTATGCAGCATCTGTCTGACTACTTCCTAAAAACTAATTAGCATGAAGAATGAACAAAAAAAACAAAAAAAATGTTTCTCTGAAGTCTCAGCTGAAAAAACATCTGGCCCTAAAGCTGAACCCTGCGGCACACCAATAACAGTTTTGCTTACTTAAAAGTTTTATGCTGACGGGTTCTCAAAAAAAGATAAAAATGGCTAAAAACAAGAAAGTGGAAGTTTGACAGTTAGTTAAACTTCACTCTTTAAAGCCCTGGCACAATCTATATACTTTGATTTCAGGACACAATTATATACGATATATGTATACAGTTTATAATATGTGACTATTGCCTATATTTTAGATATAAAAAAAGATCAACATGAGCTACACTGCACATCTATTTAAAAATGATCACCAAATTTAGCCTAGTCTCTTTTGATCAAACTTAATTTGCTTTCCAATTTGCAATTAACAATGTCCCACAGTCGTTCAACCAAAAGGCAGTTTCACTGCTTTAATAAGACTTGCATAGATTTACTTCTGTTTTAAAGAAAACTCAGCGAAGTGTAACAGCATATCAATGAGACTCTAGAGAGGGTTTTATTCCTACAATTGTATTCACAGAATCAAGTACAGAATCATAAAAAGCTAATTCACTTTTAATGGCTAAAATCAATCTTCTGAATAAGTAAAATATCCAGTTGTTGTCACGCAGCGCTGCTCTTCCTTTAAAAGTGTGGGATATTTCTTTCTTCCAGTGTATGCACTGCATATTTTGTCACTCCAGCCATTGTGTTTACTAATTACGATGACTACAAGACTAATCATAGTGTTTATCAAGACATAAAATAACAGTTTTCTTAAATGAACAGTGCAGTTCTTGTTTTCTGTTATCACTAAATTATGAAATATATCATTCAACATCTTCACTTTTAATAAGTCATACACCAGTATACAAAGGACGGAAACCTGTTAGCGTGTAAGTGTTAGCGTGTGCCAGACAAGGCCTGCCCATTCAACACAGCTTCTCTTTTAATCACAGAGCTCATCACACTCTGAAGTGAGGTGTTTAATTGCATGCTCAGATCCCGGGAGTAATTTGCATCCATTGTGCGACAAGAGGTAAATGAAGGCACAAAATCAAAGATTAGACACTCATGGCAAAAGGAAGAAATCCCTCTCAGGCCAAACAGGAATCACTCACAGTGAACAGTTAATCTCTGTTAATTTGCATTGAGTTTCAGTGTTTAGATTACTGGTGGAGAGTCGCTACAGCTCAAAACACTCACCTAAAATATCTTGACGCTAATTTAAATATTTTAATTTGCTAGAAGTGCAGAGATATTAGGGACATTGGTGCTTGAAGTAACTTTACATCCTCAAAACTGAACCCAAACCTTTATATTTAAATAATGAAGTAATTTTTAAATATTTTTTAAAGATATTTTAAAGACGTTCTTTTATGTTGTTGAAAGAAGTCTCTTATGCTAACCAAGGCTGCTTTTATTTGATCAAAAATACAGTAAAAACTGTATTACTGTTAAAGGGGTCATATGATGCTTTTTTAAAGATCATTATTTTGTGTATTTGATGTTACAGAATATGTTGACATGCTTTAATGTTCAAAAAACACATTCTTTTTCAAATACTGTACATTATTGTAGGTCCTCTATGCCCCGCCTCTCTCAAACGCGTTGTTTTCTACAAAGCCCATCCTTCCGACAAGCGGAGTCTGCTCTGATTGGCCAACTGACCAGTGCATTGTGATTGGCCGAACGCCGCAAGCACTCGTTGGAAATGTAACGCATCTGTCCATAATCATTAGCTTCATCTTTCAAAATAAATGTAAAGACAGTTAATAATGTCCTTAGTTTTACCATCAGTTCAGAGTCGTGTGACAGACACAGTGATGAAGCTCGTATGTGTTTGCACACAAGCCGCGATTAAGAAAGCTAACTCCACTGTGATGTGACCCTGTCTCTCTCTCTCTCTCTCTCTCTCTCTCCCTCACACACACAAGACTAGCAAAACTCCGCATTTGAACAGTCAATAGCAATACTTAACATACTTACAGTTGCTGATTCAGAAGCGCCAGATTGTCATGGCAAAGTCAGAATTACCTCCTCTCCTAGGTTCACGAAACGGTCGTCCATAAAATGCATTGCTGTTCTGTTGTAAGTAATCTTAATGATTCCTAAATGCATCTACTTTCGGAAGGCCAAATAAAGTGCTTTTGCTTTCGCACAGAAACACACAGTGTCTCCCTGACATGGCTGCATCAACACTACTGCGGTCACTGAAACCATGCCTTCTTTCTTTGCGTGAACATTTGGGTGGAATTATGCAAATATTTCCACATCGTGACGTAGACATGTGGGGGCGTGTTTGAATGAGCCGTTTTAGGGGGGCGTGGCAGAGTCTTAACTTTGATAAAGAATATCTCTTTGGTTTTGAGACTTTAGTCTTTGCAACTTCAGGGATCTTATCTACACTGTAAAAAGTGATAAGTTGACTTAACTTAAAAAAATTGAGGAAACCCGTTACCTTAAAATTGTTAAGTAAATGATAATTTTAAAAAAATAAGTTAAGTGAATTGTCAAGTTCACTTAACTTTTTTTTTTTTTTATTATTTACTTAATTTTAAGGCAACGGGTTTCCTCATTTTTTTTTAAGTTAAGTCAACTTATCACTTTTTACAGTGTATGCACAATCAGCTTGTAACACTCCAAAGAGAAAGGAAAACTTGAAATCGCAACATATGACCCCTTAAAAATATTACAATATAAACAATTGGTATTGTTTTTTATTTTACAATATTTTTTTATTTTACAAAGAAACACTTCTTATCTATTTTTATTATAATCTTTTATTTTCACTAGTAGTAAATACGCCTTCAGCATGTTTATTTGTGTGAATCTGTTCAACTGTTCATTTAAGTGAATCAATTCACTTACTTGCAGAAAGAACCACTGAACTCAATGGACACAAACTGTCTGTCGTAAACACAAATACACAGACAGTGTAATGATACAGTGTTTCACTGTAGACTGGAACTATTGTTTTATGTATACAATACAATGCATTAGTATACAATATTGTAAAATGCAAGATTATTATTATTTTTTTTTTATCTTGTCCAATTTTAATATCAAATAAAATGTTTATTTTTACAGATTGATTTCTGCAAACCACTTGATTTACAGGCATCACAATGCTCAAAATCAAAATCAGCATTACATCTTCATCCATCTCAGATGCATACTGCTGAAAATATTCTATTAAAGCATTTATTTCATCTCTGAATACATGAACCAGCACATCAGCTTTCCAGGTAGCACACCAGCAAGGTTTGCCTGTTTCTGGAGAGTAATTCTTCACCAGATGTGATCAAACAGTGGCTTCAGGCATGCAAAAATTCAACCAGGCTGCACTGTTTGCGCTTTCGCTTTTATCACCTCAAACCAGGCGAAGACACAAACTTCCAGGTATCCTGCTTGACAAATGCATACATGATAAAATAGATAGAGCACCTGCTCTTCCCTGGAGAGATCTCCATTGCAGCCTGCTTCCTCCTCTCACCATAACTCTTAGTAAATAGGACATCAGCGCTGTTTATTTCCACTGTGTTCATAGCCAGCGAAAGTGTGCAGTGGGAAAAAAAATGGCTAAAGTCTGATTTGTGCTACCCATAACCATGGTAACCGAGCATCTCTGAACCCCAACTAGTCAGGTGGTGGATGGGGAGGGTAAGCTCAGAAGATTAACCAGTCTTAAGTCGCTGGGGTATATTTGTAGCAATAGCCAAAAATACATTGTATGGGTCAAAATGATTGATTTTTCTTTTATGCCAAAAATCATTAGGATATTAAGGTTGCTTTCACACTAGCACTTTTGGTGCGCAACCGGGTTCGATTGACGTCAGAGTTCGGTTCGTTTGGATGATGTGAACGCTGTCTTCCGAACTCGGGTGCGAACCCGCGAACCGTACCCGAGTCCGCTTAAAAAGGGTGGTCTGGGGTACGGTTCATGTGAACTCCGGTTCGGGTCGCTGCTGATGTGAACGCAATCGTACCAAATCGCGGAAGTGAACCGCTATTAATGCCGTATTATTTGATAAAAATGTGTGTTTGTGTGTGTTTCACTGCAAGCAGAGAGCTGTATGTCTCATTTCTGTTCGCTTTCAGCGTTCTTTAAAGCATTTGCGGTACATTCGTAAGACAGAAGTAAGTGCCGTTATGCACTGAAGCTTTGTAAACCAAACGAACGGTTCAAAACGTCAATATAAAAGTGCAGAGAGCAATGTTATGCATTTTGCCGCCTTCTCCCGCGCCGTCGTTACTAAGCAACGGGGTAAACAGCTGCTGGCTTGATAAAGCAAACTAACGGTTCGGACCCAATTAAAATAATATGAACGCAGTCCAACGGGGGCAGGGGGAGGGGGGAGCAATCGAACTCGGGTTCGGACCAGGCAATCAAACCAAGTGTGAAAGCACCCTAGTCAAGATCATGTTCCATGAAGATATTTTGTAAATTTACTACTGTAAATATATCAAAACTTAATTTTTGATTAGTAATATGCATTGCTAAGAACTTAATTTCGATTTTCTCAATATTTCGATTTTTTTTGCACCCTCAGATTCCAGAATTTCAAATAGTTGTATCTCAGTTGTATCCTATCATAAAAAACCATGCATGAATGGAAAGCTTATTTATTTTGAAAAATTGACACTTATGACTGGTCTTGTGGTCCAGGGTTACATATTTCTAATTCTATGACTTAAGAGAAGTACAATTTTATGATAACAACGTAGGCTAAAGGAAGAATATCATTGGAATCAGTGCTATTTTAGTATGATTGAAGCTGCTATTATTTCTATTAATATTTTGAATCATCTTTTATTTTTATTTTTCCCATTTTGTTATTTTTTATTTAAATTTTCCTATTTTTTATGTATTTTATTTTTTATAACTGTATATTTGTTTTGTGTTTTTGTCTTTTTTGTAGTTTTTATATCTGTATATGTGTATATTGTTAATTTTATTTTAGTTTTAGTTATTGTAATACATTAAGTTAAACTAAGTTAAAATGATAAATGTTTTCTTGGAAACTAGCTGAATTAGAATATATAATATGTCCATACTATATATATATATATTATTTTAAGTAACATTTTTAAAGAGTTTTAATTTAGTCTCAGTTCTAGTTTGAGTTAACTATAAATAACCCTGGTTTGAATCACTTTTCTTAACACCTTTTTTCCAGATGATGAACTATAAAACATTGATAGCCAATCAGAATCCACTCGACTGTAAAGAGCTTGAGCATTTAAAGCTGTAGACAACAAAATGCAGCACACACTTAATGCTAAACAGAATGTTATCATATTAGTGTATATTAATATATATATATATATATATATATATATATATATATATATATATATATTTTTTTTATTTTTTTTTTTTTACTGTTTCTTAAGAATAGACGTATAAAGTTAATGTGCAGATTTGATGCGTACGATTTTTGATTGTAGACTTTGGTATCTTGGCATTTTGGAGCACATATTGAAACATTAATATTTGTATCTCCTTTGAAGCTCTATAGGAGAAAAATCTGCAAAAGCAGGAGACTTCAGCAAGAGTCTCCATTCGCTCTCCATTTAATATCATTGAAACAGTTGAGATATTAAAGAGGTCTCATTTGTGATTTTTCTCTCCTGTGGGAGAGCGCATATGGAACTGGCTGGCTGCCATAGCAAGACCTGATTAAAGCGCCTCTGATCGTTATGTTTGCTAATCATAAACTCCTCGCTCCAGTCACGTCTGCTGTGCCAGGCCTGAGTGGGGCGTTTCATAGGCTATATGGTCAAAGCTGTTAAGTTAACAGTCATGAACTCCTATGAACATTTCATGAACCTGTCTCTGATATATTATGCATGCAAATGAATATTGGTTACCGATTGGAGATACTTAATGCTGCTTAATGGGCAATATTTATAATAGTGGTCATTTTTAATGGCTCTTTATAGGTGTGTAAATGCTGACGGTGCCTGTGAAATTGCATATCAGCTGATTCATTTGCAGATAAATTGAGGCCGTGACATCCATTTTCACTTTCGAGCTCAGGCTAAACACATCCATGATGTTTTAGTGTTCCTGACACAATTAAAGGGATAGGTAAAAATCATATACTGTGCTACTAACCCTTAAACCTCAGATTATTTTTCAAGCCTCAAGCCATTTGAAGTGTAAGTAGTTTTTCAAGTAAATTCTCCTTTTGTGTTCCTTGAATGAAACGATAGCATCAGTTGAAAACTTTTTTTTTTTAAAGATGAAATAATCATATTTTTTTTCCAGCAAGGATTAAATTGGCAGTTGCAGTATTTTTTCTTTTTTTTTTTTGCATTGCAAATAAATGCTCAGAATTTTTAAAAAATTAAAATAAAAGAATCTTGAAAATCATCTAAATTCATCGTATTTTTGATCAAATAAATATAACCTTGGTGAGCATAAGAGATTTCTTTCAAAATAATTCAGCAACTCCAAAAGTTTGAATTGAAATAAAGAAATAAATCTTTGGTTAAAGCGATAATTCACCCAAAAATGAAAATTGTGTCATTAATTACTCACCCTCATGTTGTTCCAAACCTGTAAGACCTTCATTCATCTTCAGAACACAAATGAAGGTATTTTTTAATGAAATCCAAGAGCTTTCTGACCCTGCATAGACCGCAATGGAACTACCACATTTAAGGCCCAGAAAGGCCATAAGGACATTAACACATGTCGAAGACTGACATGGAAGAGAAGAAATTGTTGAATAAAGTCATTGTTTTTGTTTTCTTCGTGCACAAAAAATTATTCTCGTTGCTTCATAACATTAAGATTGAACCACTGATGTCACATGGACCATTTTATCAATGGAACGACATGAGGGTGAGTAATTAATGACAGAATTTTCATTTTTGAGTGAACTATTCTTTTAAATCCCAGTCAGTGCAGTCTAGCATCTGTGCCGTCACTGTTTCCAATTGCCGCTGCAGTCCTCTTGCTCCTGTCATTTTCCCGTTTCTTTGACATTAGATCTCAAGTCTTATGATTACAGTGAACCTAAACATAGGTCTGAAGACTGAAAGATAATTTTTCTCTGAAATGAGAAAGCAGGAAGCATGTCAGAGAAAGGATTGCTGGCAGTTTGAAGTGAGGGGTTTGTTGGGGTTCTTCTGAAGCTGTCGTCTGTGTGACTGTGGTGGATATAGGCTTTATTATGTGTATATCCCCAGCATAGAGAAAACTATGCAAATATGACATCTAAGAACATAAAAAGAGGGCAAATTAAAATAATTAGTAGTTAAAAGCTCATAATATACAAAATGACAATTGTACGTACAGGTATATTACAATAGACAGGTATATTATGTGCACATTGAAATGTAGAACACACATGCTTAGTCTACATTTCAATTTGCACATACTATATACCTGTACATACAATTGTCAATTTGTATATTGTTATTCCCTATTTACTTGTTCTATTTTTAATTCTTCTTTTTATTATCGGTGTTTTTGTTCTGTCGCTGTCATTCTGTTGCACTGTGGAAGTTTCCTCGTATGTGTAAACATACCTGGCAATAAAGCTCATTCTGATTCTGATTCTGATTATCTACAGATGCCACATATTAAAAAGCATTAGTAAATTACTTGTGCTGACTGATTAAATACTCACCGATTTCCTGTTAATATAAATAATAGAAAAACACTAAAATGTTTCTATTTTATTCATGAATTATCCACAAATGACAGATATTTAATAAGCTCATGACAAAAAAAAGATCAACCAATTATATTGCAAATGTATTACTTTATGCAAATGTAATGTTCAAAAATTTTCATAGCTTATCCTCCTGTGACTTAGCTTATCAGATCATAGACAGGTTATGCTTGCGATGCTATCAGCAAAAGCTCTCCAACTTCCATTGAGTCTGGAAACAATCTGCAGACGACATGTAGACTTTAAATGACATACTGCATGTTTGCAGATACATGTTTTCGAGCCAGTGCATGATTTGCATGCCAACTGAATGTTTTCATTTTGCCAAAAGCTACTTTGAAGTGTCTGGGTATGTTGTCACGGCAACTGCTTTTGTGTACAGATAAGCTAGCTGCGCACCATTACATATCGCCGGTGGTTTATGACACATTCATTGTAGCATGTGTTCCTGGGGAACAGGGTTTGATTACTATATTGTAAAAGCTGTAAGGTACTACAAGTATTCCTGAATGGCTGGAAATGAAAGTACCAGGAGTTTTCACAGGTATTCATCTGTATCAAAGAGCCATTCATTTATATAAAAAAGTCTGCTAGTTTAGAAATCTGAATGCTAAAATTTATGCATTCCCTTTTCAGAAGAAAAAAGAATTGAGGTTTTGAGTGAGAATTGAATTGCAAGTTTGATTGCTCATCAACTATTTGATTGTTTGACTAATTGACTTTGGAATTGGTTTTGTATTTTTAGCTGGAGTGTGCCGTTTTAGCTGTTTTTACCTTGAAAAAGTTGCATCTTTAAAGCAGCGCCACTTATCTATATTTTATCCTTACATCTCACTATGACAGCCTTGGTTGCACTTTATGCAGTTATTAATTCAGCATGTACAAAATGTGCACTAAAATTAAACAGTATCTCAAGTCCACCTCCCAGTACCAATGTGGCCTTTATATGAGCTATTTAAAAAGTCTGATCATTTAAGCAATGCTCATAAAACTCAAATGTTGACTCATAAATGTCTTGACCATAATGTTTAATTACCATTCTCTCTCCCACTTCATTTTTGCTTTGAGTGCCAAATCAGCAGATTCCAGACTGTACAGTTCTGCTGATATCGACCTAATTTCCTTCCTCAGTGTTCCTAGCTATTTTTGGAGAGAAATGGAACCAATAGACTAAAAATTTCTCATTGCTATTGTGTTTAAAGAAAGAGTTCACTCACAAATATAAAAATTGTGGGGAAAATGTAATCACCCTCAGGCAATCCATAATGTAGTGATGCAATGCTGAATTTCCCCAAATTTGTTTCGATGAAGAAACAATTTTTTCTCTCTTTTACACCTTGGATGAGTGATTCAATTTTCAGCAAAGTTTCATTTTTTTGGTGAACTATTCTTTTAAGTTATCAGTCCTACACTCTAAAAAAAAAATGGTGCTATATACAGCACCTTTGTCAAATGGTGCTATGTAAAACCATAAGATGTGCCATATTGCATTGTATTTCTTCAACAAAAATGGTGCTAAACAGCACCAACACTGGTTATTTGGCTCGTAAAGAACCTTTAAAGGTGCTTAACAGTTTTAGCATTTACAGTGGGGCAAAAAAGTATTTAGTCAGCCACCAATTGTGCAAGTTCTCCCACTTAAAAAGATGAGAGAGGCCTGTAATTTTCATCATAGGTATACCTCAACTATGAGAGACAAAATGAGGGGGAAAAAATCCAGAAAATCACATTGTAGGATTTTTAAAGAATTTATTTGCAAATTATGGTGGAAAATAAGTATTTGGTCAATAACAAAATTTCATTTCAATACTTTGTTATATACCCTTTGTTGGCAATGACAGAGGTCAAACGTTTTCTGTAAGTCTTCACACACTGTTGCTGGTATTTTGGCCCATTCCTCCATGCAGATCTCCTCTAGAGCAGTAATGTTTTGGGGCTCTCGCTGGGCAACACGGTCTTTCAACTCCCTCCAAAGATTTTCGATGGGGTTGAGATCTGGAGACTGGCTAGGCCACTCCAGGACCTTGAAATGCTTCTTACAAAGCCACTCCTTCGTTGCCAGGCGGTGTGTTTGGGATCATTGTCATGCTGAAAGACCCAGCCACGTTTCATCTTCAATGCCCTTGCTGATGGAAGGAGGTTTTCACCAAAATCTCACGATACATGGCCCCATTCATTCTTTCGTTTACACGGATCAGTCGTCCTGGTCCCTTTGCAGAAAAACAGCCCCAAAGCATGATGTTTCCACCCCATGCTTCACAGTAGGTATGGTGTTCTTTGGATGCAACTCAGCATTCTTTCTCCTCCAAACACGACAAGTTGAGTTTTTACCAAAAGTTATATTTTGGTTTCATCTGACCATATGACATTCTCCCAATCATCTTCTGGATCATCCAAATGCTCTCTAGCAAACTTCAGACGGGCCCGGACATGTACTGGCTTAAGCAGGGGACACGTCTGGCACTGCAGGATTTGAGGCCTTTGTTACTTTGGTCCCAGCTCTCTGCAGGTCATTCACTAGGTCCCCCCGTGTGGTTCTGGGATTTTTGCTCACAGTTCTTGTGATCATTTTGACCCCACGGGTGATATCTTCGTGGAGCCCCAGATCGAGGGAGATTATCAGTGGTCTTGTATGTCTTCCATTTTCTAATAATTGCTCCCACAGTTGATTTCTTCACACCAAGCTGCTTACCTATTGCAGATTCAGTCTTCCCAGCCTGGTGCAGGTCTACAATTTTGTTTCTGGTGTCCTTTGACAGCTCTTTGGTCTTGGCCATGGTGGAGTTTGGAGTTGGACGGTTTGAGGTTGTGGACAGGTGTCTTTTACACTGATAACGAGTTCAAACAGATGCCATTAATACAGGTAACGAGTGGAGGACAGAGGAGCCTCTTAAAGAAGAAGTTACAGGTCTGTGAGAGCCAGAAATCTTGCTTGTTTGTAGGTGACCAAATACTTATTTTACCGAGGAATTTACCAATTAATTCTTTAAAAATCCTACAATGTGATTTTCTGGATTTTTTTTCTTCTCATTTTGTCTCTCATAGTTGAGGTATACCTATGATGAAAATTACAGGCCTCTCTCATCTTTTTAAGTGGGAGAACTTGCACAATTGGTGGCTGACTAAATACTTTTTTGCCCCACTGTAGCACCTTAATCACCCCAAAGAACCACTGAAGAACCGCTGAAGAACCATACAGGAGCTTAACAGGTTCTGTATATGGTAGCGGTGCTATACAGCCCCTCAGTCATGCCAAAGAACCGGTTAAGAACCGCTGAAGAACCACTGAAGCACCAAGATTTGATGCTATACAGCACCAAAAGTGGTTCCCCTATGATTACGAGCCAAAGAATGACTTTTAGTGCTATATAGCACCTTTTTTTTCCATCTACACTGGGTAAAATTGTAGAGTATTCACTTTAGAAAGAAATTAATAAAATCTTCAGCAATTATGCATTAAATTAATCAAAAGTGACAGTAAAAACATTTATAAATGTTATAAAAGATTTTTATTTCAAATAAACGCTGTTTCTTTGAACTTCCTATTCATCAAAGAAACCTGAAAAAAATGTATTCACAAAAATATTGAGCAGCTGTTAATATTAATGCTAAAATATTAGCTAAATAGCTCAAATATTTGTCTTTGTGCCTCATACTTGTTGAGAAACAACGTGTAACTAGTGGCATAACACACTCTTTAGGAAAGTTACTACCAAACAAGCAGCGGATTCAAACATTCAAAATGCCACAAGCAAACTCATTACGAATAAATAGCGCCCAGCTGCAAAATTCAACTATAAACCATCAATAGGTTTATTTACGGGAGTGTAAACTGTAACTACACTCTCAGAAATAAAGGTACAAAAGCTGTCACTGGGGCGGTACCTTTTCAAAAGGTACATGTTTGTACCTTAAGGGTCCATTTTGGTACCTTAAAAGGTACATATTAGTACTTAAAGTGTACATATTTGAACCTAATAGGTACAAAAGTGTACCTTTTGAAAAGGTACCGCCCCAGTGACAGCTTTTGTACCTTTATTTCTGAGAGTGTAGCAAGCAATGCCACTAACCTATCAGCATTTCCAGTAGCATGACAAAAGCTGTTTTAAGATCAACAATGAAACATTTCTGGCAATAACCAACATTTTCTAGCAATTAGCAGTGTTGTAGTTATGCCATAATATTGCTCATGGAGATTTCTAGCACTGCAAAGCCCAGCTCATTCAAATGAATCAGTTCATTTGAATTGGTTCGTATAAATGAACCAAATCAAAATAGAAATGCACCGACTTAAGTCTATATATTTTGGTGGTGAAATGAAGTTTTGTAAACCACCTAGATTTTTCTCTCAACTTTATAATTAAAAGGCTCGTTACTCGAAACCTTTCAGCAATGAAGCATCACAGATCACGTGGTTTTGGCAAAAATTAATCAAGCTACAGTGATTCAGTGTAAACAAGTGTTAACGTGTTAATCTGACAAGCTTTGGAGCTTATGTGCCATCAACATTTTTCTTATTTCTTATAAATATTCAGTTAATAAGTGCTTTCCATAACATTATACAAAAATTGGTTGTGCCTTTTTTATTTTAGATGCATTAAATCTTGATGTAGTTCACTGCTGTCACTTTAACTGAAATATTTATTCATCCAAAAATACTCCGTTTTTATACCAGAAAAATAGGTCTCAGATTAAATTATTAGCTGTAGGTACACTGAATTATGAAAATCTTGAGAAACGAGACATTACAACTTTGATTCTAAACATCTAAATGGCCACAGCAAAATGAAATACAATTTAATAACTGAGTGGGATAAAGAACATCAAAACTCCATTTCCCATTGAATGCTGTTTTTCGGCCTGATCATAAGAAAACAAATCGGAAAGAAAAGAAGAACGAACGAGAGTGGCATACACAGTAAAGCTCACTGCAGGACGTTCTCATACGCAACGTGACACAAACTCTCTGGAGAAAAGACTCAAGACGGGAGAATTCTGCCTGCAGCATTTCCTCTCTCTTCTACCTTTGAACTGTCAAAATGTCACAACAATAAAGGTCAAGGGAAAAGACAGATGAGGAAGGAAGAGATCAGATACACAAATTAGTTTATCGTTCCCTCTGCCTCATTCATTCTGGTTAGTTCTCTACATGTCACACATCAGGTCCTGTGAGCTCGTGACATTGAGCTAACTGTCAGATCAGCTCTGTATGGAGAGTCCTGATGGAGATCTGCTGGAGATGGTTGATGTAACTCAGCCGTAAGAAAACACTAGGGTATTTGTATCATATTTCAAAGGAAACATTATTTATGTGGCGGAAAAGTGGCTGTCTGTGATATCCTATCATGTTTCTTTACTGTAAAAGCATTGATCAAATGTTTTGTTGAACACCGTAATACAAAAAATGGCAACATTTAAAAAACTGACTTTATCAATGACTTATTTTGTGAAATATTTATTTAAAATTCACAAAAAAAACAATAAATTAAAATATTCATTCATTCATTCATTATTTTACAAGGAATAGTTGACCCAAAAGTGAATATTATATATATATATATATATTTATTTATTTTTATTTATTTATTTTTTCTTCATTGCATGGAACAGATTTGGAGAAATGTAGCATTTCATCACTTGCTCACCAATGAATCCTCTGCAGTGAATGGGTGCCGTTAGAATGAGAGTCCAAACAGCTGGATGGACTCCAGTCCATCGATTCATGTCTGGTGAAGTGAAAGTCTGGTCAAAATACAAGTCTATAATCAATAATAATAAAATAATAATTTGTTAAATTTATATGAACTTTACATTTGTTTGAACTCTCGTTCTGACGGCACCCATTCACTGCAGAGGATCTATTGGTGAACAAGTGATGTAATACTAAATTTCTCCAAATCTGTTAGAATGATTTTCACTAAACTGTAAATTACACCATTATGCAGAGATTAGCCAATCATAACCGAGGTCAATTACACATAAAAGAATTACAGGTATGATATAACAGTAAAATATTAATGAAAAACAAAATTACAACAGATTTTGCTGCAAGAAATCTCAAATAACATTATAACAAGTGGGCTTTAACAGAAAATTAAAGAGCAAAATATATAAAATATAAAATAAATGAAAGCAAAAGAAAATTCATATAGTTGATTGCTCACAAAGCAAGTTCATAAAAGATGTCTCCAAAGCCTGTGATGTCACCAGTCAATAATACTGCTCAATAAATTAAATTCATGAAACCAGACGTTCCTTTGTGCGAAGCTTCACAAAGCGCATTCCTTTGAATGTGTTATCTTCAAATCCCTCATTGATTCTGCTGCTGACAGCACATAAGTTTTAAATTGAACGCTTTCTGACTCATCGCTCATCATTTGTGGCCAGTCATCAGGTCCTGCACATGAATTCTAGTGGTCTGCATTTCCTATCCTGCTTAGAGCCGAGCACATTAGCCTAAGCATTATTACAGCTTGACTGCTTTTCATAAAGAAACTCAGCATGATATGAATGAGTGAGACTGCGCACTCTTATGGAGTTGTTTGTTGAGAAAGATTAAACCGTACGCATGAAGTAATTCTGTGTGGTGCTGTAATCACAGACTCGCACAAGCACACAAATTTAGTCTCACACAGTTGGACGCAGAAAGGAAAAGACAAAAGCCGAAAAGCCACTAAAGCCAAAGAGTAAATGTTGGCGGAAATAATAAGAGACATTGTCACAACTCACACAGAGCTGTATGCTGTATGTAACAAAAATATATAAAAACAATAGGTTATTCATTTAATAGAATTACTTTTTAAAAAAAAAAAAAAAAAAGCTAAATACTAATAATTCAGAGATATGGAATTTTCCAACAAATCAATAAATAAATAAATACATTTAAAATTTATGGGAAAAACAAACAACGACAATTTTAATCTTTTAATCTGAAGAGGAAGCCAAATATGACAGCAATAAAAAATTTTTAAATATGAAGTAATAATTGAATTGAATTCTAAAATAAGGAATTATATATATATATATATATATATATATATATATATATATATATATATATATATATATATATATATTTTTTTTTTTTTTTTTTAAATCCATTAAAGTAAGATGGTAGGAGGTAGGAATAAACAAATGAACAAACAAACAAACAGGATGTAATTTTTATTAAAAAAAAAAAAAAAAAAAGTAGTAATTATTTTATTTTATTTTATTCCACAATAAGGAATTTTTCTTTCCCAACCACAATAAATAAATAAAAAAATTACATTTTATGGGTAAAAAAATAATCATTCTTAATCTGAACAGCAAAATGGATGTAACAAAAATGCATAGAAATAATAGGCTGTCAATTTACTGCAATTACTTAATGAGAATTTAATTTAAAATGTAATTCAATTTAAATCTGAAATAAGGAATTTTCTTTGCCAAACAACAACAAATAAATTTTAATTAAATGGGAAAAAACTGACATTTTTTAATTTAAAGTTGATATTTAAAAAAATGTCTAAAGACATTTAGAGATTTAATTTATCCAGCACAATGAGCTGTGATCCTTATTTCTAGCCCTGTCTCTACCAGTCCTTTCAATTAGAATGGAAAGGCCAAAGAAAATAAATAAATAAAATTAAGCAATAATTCACTGTCAGCTGGCAACAAGACCTGCATCTGGGGAACACAACCTTAGAAGCATCAGTACATATACCCAAGGACATCAAGATGAACCCCAATCACCTCATTTATCTTATTTCATGAAACAATATTCATACACCCACATTCTAGCATCCCTCGGCATGCTGGGATGTCGATCCGCTCCATGAGTTTTCTATATTCCTCCACTATCCATCGAACAGCAATGAAGTGGCTCTCTGAGACGATTCCAACAGCGCAATTATTTTGATCAAACAGCAAATTATCTCATATGTGCCGAGCTCTCGGTGGCACCACGGGGCTGTTTCTGTTTTATCAGAGAGGAAGAGAGCAGGTACGTGTCATGCTGTGAATACCAATGCAGGAGGAAGTAGAGGAAGGAAGGATGAGGGGAAAAACTTCCTGGCAGAGGAAGAGGAGGTGCTCTTTGTTAACCTGAGAGAGGTGGAAAACGAGGTGAAACGTCAAGGTGAATTTGTGGGCATGTGCTCTCACTTTTAGAGACGTGTAATTATCTGAAAAGTGGAATGACAGGGAGCTAACGGACACCTTCGCAAAGGTCAAAGACATTTTATACCGAGAGACAAATGTGTGACCGAGGCCACAGGGAAGTGTCACTGACATTAAATGTGTCTTCACAAATCCAGAGGATTAAAAAAATTATTTGTATTTTTTTAAAATAATTTTGTTCATTCTATTTTAATTGTATATTTATGAAATATACATATAAAATATTATATTATAGTATAGTATATATAACTGCAAACGTCAGTAACTGTAAAGTACTTGAATTGATATAGACATGTATTCTCATATTAATTTAAGTATTTTACAGTTACTGAAGTTTGCAGTTACTAGACATTTTTTTCCGATTGAGACTAAATAATTTAAATGTTTTTTTTTTGTTCTTGTAGTTGTAGTTTTAATCAATCAGTCAATCAATCAATCAATTAAATGTATGTATTTATTTATTTACTTACTGTTTTTGTTTGTTGGTTTGGCAATGAAAATCAGAAAACAAAAAATAATTTAAATATTACATACATTTTTTTTGTTTTTGATTATGTTTTTTTTTTTTTTTTAATTTCATTTCATTTTCTGTATGTATGTATGTATGTATATATATGTGTGTGTGTGTGTGTGTGTGTGTGACCCTGGACGACAAAACCAGTCTTAAGTGTCTTAAATCGCCTTTAAAGTTGTCCAAATTAAGTTTTGATACATTCACGGTAAGAAATTTACTAAATATCTTCATGGAACATGATCTTTACTTAATATCCTAATGGTTTTTGGCATAAATGGTGTGTGTGTGTGTGTGTGTGTGTGTAAACACATTGGAAAAAGATAATGGACACTTCACAAAGGTCAAAGACATTTTATACTGACAGACAAAATGCGTTACAAGGTCACAATAAGCTTTCAAATAGCTTTCAGAATAAAAACAAAAGGCGATGGTCTGATTATGAATGATATATGACAGAATCTTTCTGTCCGTCTATTTATCATGTCAAGCTTTGCATGGAATCCAAGAAGCAAATACACAACATACAAACAATAAATAAATCAACAGCTTGTATTTGACAAAGCATCGCCGCTCAATTTCATTTCAGGAAAAACTGGAACGTAGCCTCAGCTGCACCTAGAGAGAACATAGCAGTGCTTTTCCATTTGATAGGACTGATAAAAGAGAAAGCAGACACCTGCAGCAGCCTGGTGAGTTCAGCTGACAGACTTCAGCACTACGGACAGCTCAGCTCCCAAACCTGCCAATGCCTGCAAATCCCACCCAAATCAAACGCACCACATGTACTCTATTTACCCCATCTGCTGTTTGCTGCTTGAATTTACCCCTAGCCGCTGTAGGGCACTCACAGTCGGCACAGGGACCTTTTGTAGACTCTGTAGTGAGGAATCATAATCAAGCTGAGAAAAGCAGCAAAAACAAGTGTTGGATGAAGTATGATGTCTGTTTCCATTGACACACTTTCTATGCTGTGTACAATACTTTTACTGTAAACGCACACGCACACATTTTTACAAATATACAGTAAAAAAAATTGAATATTATTTCACTATATATATTTTTTATTTATGAAATATTTGACCAGCAGTGTTTCTTTATGGAGCTAGTAAAAATGCATGGGAAGCAATTATTCTATTGTCTTTATGTAACATATAGGCACTACAGGAAAATCTGTCAGCACCATCTACAAGCTTCAATCGTGGGAGCTTTGTATTATGAAAATGAACCCCTTTCTTTCAGATTTAAAAAAAAAAAAAAAGAAACTGCTGAGCACAAACTGTTCTGTCTCTGGCATGTCTCCAGGTCTAAAATGCTGTGGTGAAAGAGAACAAGAGAGAGGTGCATGCTTCTGTTAAATGGATTTCAGAGCAAGCTGAGCTTGTTTGCTGTACAGAATCAGTTTCCAGAGCCTTGACGTTTGTTGATGTCTTCTATCAATAACACCTGTTAAACTGAGTTGCAAAGTGGAACAATGGCAAACTGTCAGCAAGGAAGACTGACAGCAGACTACTGCTGTTCAACCATGGCTTATATTTTAATATGTCTCTGGTTGAGACTCCTATGTTCATGCCACATCCAGTCTGCTGGCCAGTAAGCACTAAACAGTGCCAAGCAGGCATCAGAAAGCTCTTGTGGCAAGTGAGCATACAGGAGAAAATAAAACGGCAATACAGCAGAAAGTAAATGACAGGACAAAACAGAAAAAGTGAGATGAAGAAAATGATAGAGAGAGACATTCAATCAGAGAGTACACTGACTCTTGCTTGACAAACAAGCTGTGATTCTTGTCGCTATGGCAGCAGGCCACTTCATTCACATTGCATTCATTTCCATCTGCCCAGACATAATTGCCGTGGGTCATCATACGGTCATGCTCCTTTATGACATGGACATACCCTCACTGATGAGCGCACATCCAGAAAAAGAAAAATAGTACTCTTGAAAACTCGAGAACTTCTTGGAAAAACAAACAATTATGATTGGATTTATTCTCTTTGACTTGTGCAGTAGTGAAACTGGCTTCTCACTTTGAAATACACAGTATAATATAATCTTGTGCATGTATTTTGTATGTATGTGATTAATTATTATATAAACTAGTACCTATAAAAATATAAGGAGAATCAGAGCAATAAAAATAAAATGTAATTTTAATGAAAAAAAAATGTCACAGTAAAAACCTGTTATTCAGCAACTGTAAATTGCATACATACATATTTATACTGTATACACACACACATATACTGTATAATGTGTAATTTTGTGAGAATATAAAATGTAACTTATCAATTAACCATTTTCCAGTGAATTACAATAAAAAAAAATATTTTGTAAAAATATTTTAACTAATATTAATATAAAATAAATACTAATATTAATATTAATATAAAACATAACTAATATAATAGTATAATTCATTATAAAATAAAAAAGTGCCTATAATATAAGGAGACTCAGAGTACACACACATATACATATAGTATTATTATTATTATTTTGCCTAAAATAAAACATCTCCTAACAATTTTAAACAAAAACAGAAAAGCTAAAGTTTAAATGATACATATACAGAGGCACATTGGAAGGGGAAAGAATGAGTAGGGAAACCTCTTTGGAAATATTAATTACTTTTGCACTCTCATTTGGTGCTGCTGAAAAATACACTTTCAATTTGCACTTTAAGCATGCCTGTAAATGTAGTCTCTTAAACCTCCAAGAAAAAAAAAACCTTTTCGTTTTATGAATTCACTCATATAAAAATGGTTTTTTTTGTAGCTGTAATGGAAAGGTTAAAGAGCTCTGAAGCCATCTGTGGAGATCAGAAATGAACAGCCCCTGTGTGGAAGAGAAGGGCCATCTAAGAGGCATGTGAGAGGGGAAGCTGGCTGTGCAAGGAAACGAGCGAGTGCTCCAATATGACACAGCTCCAGACATTAGCATATGTTCACCGAGAGCCAGTCAGTTTGACAAGAGATGTGCGGGTGTGTGTGTGTGTGTGTGTGTGGAGAGAGAGAGAGACTGCTTTAGGCTAGGCCAGTCACATTCACTTTATCAGTATGGCTGATGACAAGAAGGTAGCAGAAATAGTGCATTGCATTCTGGGACTGAACTGCATTCTGCCATACATTCATTGTAGCTAAAATAAATTCTGCAATATTTTTAAGTGAATTGACAGTAAACTGCTCTGAAGCAACTGAAACAGGTTGCCAGATTGATCTTAATTAAACTCTTTTGAGCTTAACTGCTTTAATCTTTAATGTACAGCATTGATTTGTTTAGTGAATAGTGATATAAGGAGATCATGCAGCATGCATTGTGTCTGTGCCTTCAATTCCTTGCACTTCAAGTTTAACATGCAGAGTGATCCAGGATTAAAATTCAGCTGTTTTTATGACGGATGTCAAATGCCTTTCACTTTCTAATGGCTAATTAAGTCCTTTCACAGTTGTCGCAACGCATTAACCTTATTAAGTTCTGAGTTCTGAGGCCAATTAAATTAGTCACAGGAATGTGGAGAACATGGAGAACTGGCTTGAGGCCAAACTGAGAGGTTTTGAGGACAGATATGGGACACCAGGTCAACGGTAGTATTAGTTCATCTAAAGTCACAGAATATACTGTCCTGTTAAAGAACAGCTCCAGTACAGCTTTGCCAGATATTTGGTGCAAAACCCTTGACAATATTTAATTATCATATTGACTCACTCCAAAGCTATTATTTTCTTTATTTTGATGAAAACACTTAAGATATGCTGTATCTAGCTACAGAATATGCCATAGAAAATGATAGATACACTGAAACTAAATTGGTGTAGTATTTACTTTTTAAACATTTACACTCAGAAATTGATAATACATTTCACAAAGAATTACAAAAAAGGCAAGTAACACAATGAAAAACATTCAATGTTTTTCTTACATTGAATGCTATAGAAAATAGATATGCAACAGAAAATAATAAGAATGTTCGATTTTCTCTTTTCCATAGCAAAAAAGCAAACAGTACCAGGTTTCATAATGACGCCAAAGCACCATTAATTGTTGCATATTCCAAGTCATATGTGGAAATACTCATTCTCAACACCAAATCTCAACAATATGATATATACTAAGTATATAGTATATACTAAGTGTCATATCAAGATATTGATATTAAGTGTGAGAAAAATAGCTCAAATAGCTCATGCTGCCAGTATACTAAAGCCACAAGTAATTCAAATGATTCAATTAATTTTGGTATAGCGTTTGGTCAATAAATAAGCTAGTTTTTCCTCTTTAACTGTTCATAAGTTGTACGGATTGCTTGGTTCTTTCATGCTTCTTTGCATTTTTGGAGCTCAACAGCCCTCATTCACTTCTACTGTATTGAACAAAGACAGGAAAAAAATAAATCCTACAAAACAGCTCCTTTTGTGTCACATAAGAATGAAAGTCATAGGGTTATGCAATAACATGAGGGTGAGTAAATGATGACAATTTTCATTTTTATTCAGCTCTTTTCCATACAACAATTCACTGTAATCAAGTCTGTCAAGCTCCAAAAAGGACAAAAAAACAAACAAAAAACACCATTATTGGGGGGAAAAAAAGGTACATGAAATTCTCCTTTGTGTTTCACAGGGGAAAAAAAGAATACAGGATTGAGTAACAATATAAGGGGAGTAAATGATTTTTTATTATTATTTTAGGTGAATCACCCATTTTATTCTACTATGTTTTTGTTTAGCTGATGTTCTTATCTAAACGGCTTACACTACTCTTACTGCAGGGGCAACTCCCAATGGAGCAACCCGAGGTTTAGTGTCCTGCTCAGTGATAGTTCATGGATCACACCAGCTCTTTAACCACCAGTCTCCAGCACACACACTCACACACCCGCGCATAACAAATGTGGGCTGCGATAGGTGGCTAAAAACCAAAAAATCCCCACGAGGTTTACCACAAGCCCACTGCAATGCAGGCAAACACATTATGTGTGTGTGTGGGAAGTAATGGAGAGAGTAGAGAAAAGAAGGAACAAACAGAACAACAGTGACTGAGAGAGTGTGTAAATCGTTTTCCAGCACACGACTGGCTGGATTCAGAGTCCCTCAGTGCCACTGCGACACACTATATAGCAGGTATGAGGCGGTGTTAGTATGCAGGTCACACACGCTGCTGAAGTGGAGAGTGGTCCTGCAGTACACACACACATACTACGTAGTTGTCTTTCAGCCCAGTCAGTATGGCCTTTACACACCTGTGTTTACATAAGTGCAAAGCTTCCACAGTCAGAAATGCAGTTTATTACAGCTTTGGCTCGAATGCTAAAAGCAGGTATTAAAGATAAAAGGAGCAGATTTTCACCATATATCATTAAGATGTTCTGAGTCATAAATGTCATGTGACTAATCGCTCTAGAGCTGCAGGATAATGAACACATACCCTGTGTTCCAATATGCCTACTTCTATACTACATGGTAGGTGAAAAACAGTATGCGAATAGAGTATGTTCAAATTCAAATTTATTTTGAAGTGCGCATCTCAGGGACACGTTACTATCCCATGAGGCAACGGGACAGGATGTGTAAAGAGCAGTGAAACAACGCAACTGATGCTGTAGCGACAGTCTCAATGCCTTCACTAGCAACTATCCTAAGATGTGACGCCAAAGGCTCTACAAAACAAATTAGGCACTGGTGAACTATGTAATGAAATATTTGCGCTTCAAAAGTTGTTGTCAGAATACAATTTTATCAAGAAAGATTTTTAGAACTAGATAGTGTAGTAACAAATATCTAACAGGACCAAGCTAACCAGCAAAACACTGACATCTTGTACAAAGCTACTGTTGTTTATTATGCAGTGATGCCATAATTATGCATGTTTGACACGCCTCTTATAAAAGTACCAAAGCTTTTGAGATTTGACAAAGAAATTACTCATACAATGATAGTTATATTTTTTTCTCAATAAAAGACAGATGTCTACTGTATAACATGGCTCAAAATTGTCTCAAAACATTTAATAGAAATCTTCAAAACTTGAAAAAAAAAAAGTTTTTACATTTACATATAAAATGAAAATGTCAGCTAACTTCAGCTTCTTGCACATTTCAGTTTTTCAGCAGTGTTATTTTAGTATTATTGAGACACTACTGTAGTTTCTATTAATAGTACCAAAGTTTTTGAGATATGACAAAGAAATAACCCATAAAATGAAAGTTACAAAAATATTTTTCTCAATTAAAGACCGATATCTATAACATGGCTCAATTTTTTTAATAGAAGAAAAAAAAAGTTGTGGGCTCAGTTTTTGTAAACAAAACTAAATTAAAAAATTAAAAAGTGTGTTAATAAAATATCATTAAAACAATAATTAAATTAATCATCTTTAATGTTTTTTTATTTTTATTTAAGAACATTCAAAGCATTTAAAGTAAGGTACAAAAATAGTAAATTGGTTTTAAATTGGCTATTGAAACAATAGAATTTTGAGCAAATTTTGAAAACTAAAAAGCTTCAAAACGTGGAAAAAAAGATTTTACTAAAGGTTTTGGGGTTCAGTATTTTTATACATAAAAATAAAACAAATCAAATAGATTTTCATCATCAACAACAATTACAACAACAGGACTAATGTTTAAGTAAAATATAATAATATTTTTAAATATAATTAAAATATTAAACTATTATATAAAATATTAAAATATAAGACAATAATTTTAAAAATAATAATAATAAATATTCAAAAAAATTATAAAAGTAGTAAATTGGTTTTAAATTAAAATGCAATAAAAAATTGGTTTTAAATTGGTTACTGAGAAAATAATTTTGAATAATTAAAATTAAAGTTATTCGAAGGTGATGATGAACCCGGAAATTATAGAAATGCTTCTTAGACAACAAACATACAGTACACTAATATTATTACACACATTTAAAATTACTGCCAAAGTGGGAAGGGTTTCAAAAAGATCCAACTAATACAGACTGGTGGATTATGACTTTGTCATTACGTACTTATGCTAATCAAAAAATAAATCAACATAATTATCAATTAGTCACATTCACTACTCTTTTTACTCTTTACTTTTACTACTTTTTGGCACGGTCAAGGTCCATTCTCAGAGTTGCATGGTGTGTGTAAGACTATTTTCAGTGTCTCAATGCAAGAACGCAGAGAGGGGATATGACATGGTCTATGAAAGGTATTTTATACAATTAATTCATCTTTGCTGTCTATCTGCGAGGAAGACCAGCTATCACAGTGACACTCAAATTTCCTGCATCTGTGACAAACCTGGGAGATCATCTAACTCACCAGCAGCGACCTCCGAACAGATAAGATCAAAACGAGGGTCAGTATCTGCCACAAGAGCAGTCACATCAGTACCGCAGAGGATATTGTGTGGCTCTAGAATCGGCAAATCCCACTCTGCCTTAACAGCTAGGTTATCAAAGTACTCAATCTAAACAAACAGCCTGAGCAGACATGGAAGATCCAGGTTTACATCACAGAACCAATGCCACATACCACTGAAAACCAAGAAATAAGAAAGAAATTATATTCTCCAAAGCACATTCATGAAATGAATCAAATTAATATTCAAATGCATTTTAATCTTACATTTTAAGAACAACAGATCAGCAGTGGCGATATTTCTCTGGATAAACAGAGGAAAAGTGTACCGTGATTGTTGTCTGCAAATCTCAATTTTGAAGAAATTTCAGTTTTGAACCCAAGCTTTTGCATGCTTTTTTTTTTTTTTTTTAGCTTTGACTGCATAATGTTATTCAATTAAAGGTTTATTAGAATTCAAAAAGCAACTTTGCCATCACATAAATGAATTACATTTTAAAATATATTAAAATAGAACTGTTTTATATAATAATATTTCACAATTTTTTCCCAATATTTTGCGGCCTTGATTAGCATAAGAGACTACTTTCAAAGCTACCAATCCAAAAAAAAAATGTATTAAAACCGTTTATTAGAATTAGTTTTACATTTAAATTTTTAAATTTCAGCTAAATTCAGCTTCTTTCACACTTCATTTTCTTAGCAGTGTTATTTTAGTATCATTAAAATACTACTGTAGATTTTATTAATATTTAGATTTTCAGTTTTCATTTTTGTTTTAGTTAAAATTTTAGTCGTTTTGTGTTTTTATTATTTTTATTTCAGTTTTAGTTTTGTTATTTTAATACATCAAGTTAAATTAAAATGAGAAATGTTGCCTTGGCAACTAGCTGATTTATTTATTTATTTTTTCCAGTTAATGTTTCTTTTATTTCAAGTAAATTTAATGGTTTTAGTTTCAGTTTTCACCCAAACACCAGTTCCTCAGCTGTTATGCATGGATGTTATATCTTGGGAAATACACTTTGGGTAATTAAAGACTGCAGAATTATGGATTTTAATGATTTTAAAGTGTCCCCACCAATGTTAAAACCGAACCTATGTCTTTGATGCAGCGCCTTGATCCTTGCAGTTCCAAATTTTCTGCAGCTGCCAATTAGCAGTTGCTCTTATCCAAGTGACATACAACAGGCGTGCAGCGGGAGCAGGTATTAAAGACACTCAACGTGCCCAAGGGCACTGACTCATTCGGATTCAAACCAAGAACCCTTGGCTACCTAGTCAAGTATCCAAAACTGTTCAGTTACTCATAGTCTACCCAAATGTTGCCCGTCCCCGCTGGGATATCTGGCTGTCTCCTTCAAGCTTCCACTTCATCCTTCGCAGATCCAAGCCAGTGGCGCACAGTGCTGTAAAGCCAATATAATCCCACTTATCTTTGATGTCATCTCTACTTACAGGCCTCATCAAGAGCATTGCACTGCACGCTTCACCAACAGCAGATGAACAGCAATAGGCAAGAGGGTTTATTCCATTTTCTCACCGTCTTTAAGAGATATTCCTCAAGTTTCAGAAATAGGTTTTGATTTTGTTCCAGTTTGGAAGGATTTAGAAAGTCTTAAGCTCCTAGCAAAAACGAACCAGATAGCTTTTACAAATCATTAAGGGTTACAATTTGGAAAATTGAGAGATATACATCCATTGCAACAGCATGCATTTAGAAATAATGCGCAATCGATCATATCTTTCTCTTCAGTTAAAAATGTAACACCATGAAAGTGAAAAATGATTCCACAGACGATTGAGTCTGAAAAAGTAATAAAGCGGTTCAAAGCACTGAAAAAAATCTTTCATTATCACCATGGATGGTCCGATCAATACTACAAATGATGCAGTCAACAATGAAACCAAACACAAGCTTGTCACATTTGGATTGAATATAAAAACGGATTATTTTACTTAGTTATTTAGTCATATACCCACCAAAATCATATTTTACTCACCCTCATACTGTTCCAAACCCATATTTGTTTATTTTTCTTATAGACCACATGAGAGATTTTTTAGGTACGCACCAATATTAAAATTCTAGGCTTTACTGTAGATGGCCGATTATTCTATTTTGTTATATAAACTCCTGTTAAAAAGTTTGGCTCAGTAAGATTTATTTTTTTAATTAGTACTTTTATTCAGCAATGATTACATTTTAAAATATATTAAAATAGAAAACAGCCATTTGGCATTGTAATTACATTTCAGAATATTACTGTTTTTTCCCCCCTGTATTTTTAATCAAATACATGCAGCCTTCACTCTAAAAAACGCTGGGTTGAGACCGCTGGGTAAGGATGTTGGGTTGAAAATTTGGCGGGTTGGGAACACGGACGTGAAAGAGAGCACGCACGTGAGCATAAGAGACTTCATTTAAAATCTTACCTGCCATATGATAACTTTGTGAAGAAAGCTCCTTTTATGTTCCACTGAAGAAAACTATATGATATGGGCTTTTAAGAACATTTCATTTTGGGGTGAACTGTCTCTTTTTGTTCATTCAGAAGTAGAGAATATCAGTGAAAAGCTGTGAGAACTATACAGTCCAGTGAGTCCAACAACCAATACTTCATGACTAAAGCGGGAAAAAAGACAAACTGTGGCTGTAAAAGTGACTGACTCTGCAGGTCAAATGTCCTTCTTAAAGGCACAGTACATCCAAAAACTCAAAACATTTACTCTCCCTCGTGTTGTTCTGAACCTGTGTGACCTTTTTTCTTCTCCAGAATCAGAAATTCTGACGATTATGTTGGTCAATACAATTTCAATCATATGAGACCTGGGCTTTTAAGCTTCAAAAAGGCCACAAAAGCACTATAAAAGCATTGTATGAGTGGACCAAATGGTTGAGTAACAGACAATGAAAAGAAACAAGGTTGGGTTTGGAATGACATAAGAGCGAGTTTTTTATCTTTGGGTGAACAAGCCTTTAAGAGCAGTCTCTCACTTCCAGTTTACTCTCAGAGCCTTAAACACAAGGGGTGAGACAATAACGACCTCTCTCTCCCAACTCAGACCACCCTATGAGAGACGCTCAGCTTCCAAACATCCATGTACTGCTGGTTCTCAGCGGGCGAGGACAGACGCTGCTTCCTGGCATTCTTATGTGCTTTCATCTCTCCATCCTGCTCGGCTGCATCTCATTTAAATGTCTGTCATGCTCCCTGTCAGTCGACTGAAAGAAATAATTATCTCCTTAAGCTCATTATACCAGGAACAGCTTTAGCACTTATAGCCCACTGAGCAGCTGTGAGCTAACACAAGGTGAGGCAAATCTAAAGCAGGAACCCATTATATGCTTTTCTTTGAGGGATGAATTTGACGGTTCATCATGTCAAACCTGTAAAGGATTTATATATATACGTTGCATGTTTTCTTCAGTAAAAGAGCTGAAGGTTTAAATGAAGCACTCACTGTGCATTGCCTGTTAATTTTTAAAGGAATAATTCAGACAATTACAGTTTTTGGTTTTATTTAGTTTGAGAACTACAGTGAAGAGAAACATGAACTTAAATTTGGGTATTTTCCTCACATAAAGCTATTGTATAAAACATTTTTATTAATTGATCTATTTATTTATTTTATTTTGGCGTATGTCCCAAGGAACCTTAATTAAATGGGAATGGGCAAGAATATTGATTACCAAAAAAATTTATAAAAATTATAACAAATAATACTAATACATTTTAAAATTATGTTCAAAAACACTGAGCTGTTATATTAATTGTGATCATCAGATCATCGACATTTGGCTTGTTTTATTAATTACAGGCATTATCGTATGTTAAATCCCATTCAATGGTTCCTCGCTATAGTTAATGGAAAACTCATTTAAATCACATTTACTGGACCCATGAAATAAAACCTCTTTACTCCATTAGTCAATTTAGGCCCACCGAGTACTACAGCGGACATTTATTAGCAATAAATAATGAAATAGTGTATTGCAACTTGACAGGTACCTTCCCTTGTGTTCTGATGTAGTTTGTTTGTCTAAAGTATATATATATATATATATATGTTCAATATCGAAGACACCTGGTGCCACACTCTAATCAGCTAATTAACTCAAAACACCTGCAAAGGCCTTTAAATGGTCTCTCAGTCTAGTTCTGTAGGCTACACAATCATGGGGAAGACTGCTGACTTGACAGTTGTCCAAAAGACGACCACTGACACGTTGCACAAGGAGGGCAAGACACAAAAGGTCATTGCAAAAGAGGCTGGCTGTTCACAGAGCTCTGTGTCCAAGCACATTAATAGAGAGGTGAAGGGAAGGAAAAGATGTGGTAGACAAAAGTGTACAAGCAATAGGGATAACCGCACCCTGGAGAGGATTGTGAAACAAAACCCATTCAAAAATGTGGGGGAGATTCACAAAGAGTGGACTGCAGCTGGAGTCAGTGCTTCAAGAACCACTAAGCACAGACGTATGCAAGACATGGGTTTCAGCTGTCGCATTCCTTGTGTCAAGCCACTCTTGAACAACAGACAGCGTCAGAAGCATCTCGCCTGGGCTAAAGACAAAAAGGACTGGACTGCTGCTGAGTGGTCCAAAGTTATGTTCTCTGATGAAAGTAAATTTTGCATTTCCTTTGGAAATCAGGGTCCCAGAGTCTGGAGGAAGAGAGGAGAGGCACACAATCCACGTTGCTTGAGGTCCAGTGTAAAGTTTCCACAGTCAGTGATGGTTTGGGGTGCCATGTCATCTGGTGGTGTTGATCCACTGTGTTTTCTGAGGTCCAAGGTCAACGCAGCCGTATACCAGGAAGTTTTAGAGCACTTCATGCTTCCTGCTGCTGACCAACTTTATGGAGATGCAGATTTCATTTTCCAACAGAACTTGGCACCTGCACACAGTGCCAAAGCAACCAGTATCTGGTTTAAGGACCATGGTATCCCTGTTCTTAATTGGCCAGCAAACTCGCCTGACCTTAACCCCATAGATTTTCTATGGGGTATTGTGAAGAGGAAGATGCGATATGCCAGAACCAACAATGCAGAAGAGCTGAAGGCCACTATCAGAGCAACCTGGGCTCTCATAACACCTGAGCAGTGCCACAGACTGATCGACTCCATGCCACGCTGCATTGCTGCAGTAATTCAGGCAAAAGGAGCCCCAACTAAGTATTGAGTGCTGTACATGCTCATACTTTTCATTTCTAAAAATCCTTTCTTTGTATTGGTCTTAAGTAATATTCTAATTTTCTGAGATACTGAATTTGGGATTTTCCTTAGTTGTCAGTTATAATCATCAAAATTAAAAGAAATAAGCATTTAAAATATATCAGTCTGTGTGTAATGAATGAATATAATATACAAGTTTCACTTTTTGAATGGAATTAGTTAAATAAATCAACTTTTTGATGATATTCTAATTATATGACCAGCACCTGTACAGTATATATATTGTATTGATATTTTTGACCCAAGTTGTGTCATTGTTTCTGCATTATTACGTTTTTTCTTGAATGTTCTGCAACACTTTCAAAGTGAAATGCTTAGTAAGTGGCACTAAAAGAGACTTCAGTTTTAGCTGAAATAGATGACCGTGATTCTGGCAACATTTGAATATGTTGGTTGTTAAAAGTTTAATGCTCTATCGTGTTTGCCACCTACACTAAACCCGACCCTCAGCCTAAGCGATAGTGTTAACAAAAGCAAACATTCAACATTTCTTGAAGCTACGATGCCATTTCAGCCTGTTTTTACAAATCTTTGAGCTCTTTTATCATGTCAGGTTTCACAGGTCTGCATTGCAAGTGTAGCACTGTACCGGGTGAGTTACTGAGCAATTTTACTATGTCAGAAAAAGCATACGTGAAGCTATTTATGTAAAGCAAACAGCAAAATGTATTCGTTTATGTAATGTGCATTATGGTAAAACTGTTTTGAGATCATACAGTGTGCTGCATGAAAATACGTCTTTATTAACCAATATTTTGCCTATGCCATAAAAGCCTATAGTGTTCATTTCAGCTGGAAACTGAACTGGATTTTATATAGGAGGTACATATTTCAAATTTAGTTTGCAAAAATGTAGACATATTTTTCCAGCCTAGGTTCGAGATTTTTTAGGATGAATGTCAAGATAAGTTAATCTGTGTTTATTTTGGTTCTGTAACTTTCTGTAAAACACAATTTGACACGTGTCCCCTTGGCTAATGTTTCCCCCCAGGACACCAAGCACACCTCAGGCCTCCTGTCCATCATTCCAGCGCTCTGTCCTCTGTGACCTTGACTGAGTAATTACCTTGACTTAGTAATGGCCCCCTACCTGTTCAACCTGTCATGTGTGCACATCACTCATCACGCAGGCACACAAAAACACCTGAATGTGCCAAACACACTCACACACATATGCTCTGTTTTAAAACCTAGCGAGCTGCCTAAAGACAGAACATTTAGGGGATAATAAGTAAAGCAAATATTCAGTCAACATCAGACTCAAATATAACATTAGACTCTAGTGGGAGTCACATAACCTGTGTGGAAAGCCATCTTAGCGACATGCAAGACCTTTGTTGAACATTTCAAAAAGGTCTCTTTATGATGTACCATCACAGTTAGGATACTGCCTATGCAGACAGAAGGCAGTGAGGTAGTTTATAAGGTTTTTGAATACTCGCAATCTTAATGCAATAGTTTGCAATAGCTTTAGGTTTGACTATGTAGATTTGAATGGATTTGTACTGAATTATTTCCATTTTCATTTCCAAAGTTAGTCCTCTGACTAATACTAATACATTTTTAGGATGAAGTTGTGATGCCAGCATGAAATTCTATTCAAATTCAGTTATGCTTTGCAATGCCATCCCCCATCAATCAAGGACAAAGCGCTAGACTAATGAAAAAGTAATTTCATTTAGAGACATAGGTAATGGAAGCTCTCTCCACATATGGTCTCCTCTCCTTCACAGTGGGTTATCATGTCCCCACCAGAGAACAACTGAAAGACTTATGAAAAATTCACAGCCAGCCAAGGTGTGCTCAGGTGCACTGACATACACATGCACTTATCTATTGTCCACAAGACACTCTCACACAACCCTGGCAGTGACAAGCTTCTGTCAAGATCCATGATCATTTGTATTGCCAAGTAAATTAATTAAAAAGTTATATATAATTGGTTTTATAAAATACAAAACGTCATATTAAAGTGTAAGGTGTTTTATATTATAAATAGTGCTGTCAAACGATTAATTGCGATTAATCGCATCCAAAATAAAAGTTTTTGTTTACATGATATATGTTTGTGCACTTTGTATATTTTTATTTATATATAAAAGCACACACATACAGTATATATTTTGAAAATATTTACATGTATATATTTATATTCATATAATTTATATTATATATAAATATATTTAATATATAAACATAACATATTTTTCTTAAATATGTACATGCATGTGTTTGTATTTATATATACATAATAAATATACACAGTACACACAGATATATTATGTGAACGAAAACCTTTATTTTGACCGTTAATTATAAAGGTCAAACAAAATCAATATTAATATCACTGATTATAACATAATTAATATTAATAATTAGTAACATTTAATTACTGAAAGTATCAAATTAGATTGTTTGTATTTATTATTATGATTATTATTTAGATTTTGAAACTATATATATATATATTATATACTGTATATATATATATATATATATATATATATATATATATATATATGAAATATAAATTTAAAATAATTTAATATATTTTTGACATTATGTGTGTGTGTGTATATATATACATATATACACATACACACACACACACACACACACACACGTCAAACATTAAAATTAAATTATTTTAAAATCTAAATTATTGTAGTAATAATAATAATAATAATATTTCTTTATATGTAATTTCCAGACATAAACAAACATATATAGTTGGAGAATATCAGTAATTAAATGTCATATTATTAATTATAATTAATTACATAATTAATTAATTGACTGTGGTAAACAACAACAAGTTAAAAATAAAAACCTACCTTTTTTAAATTAACATTTGGGTTAACCATACCTGACAATAATGGTTATTTTACATAACAGAAATTATGCCAGAGCAAATCAGCCGGAGTAGTATCTGAAAATATCTGTGAAATTATAAAAAGTAACAAACACAATTCATCAAAAGTGGGCTCTTCCATTTAAGAAATAGATAGATGACAGCTGAACTGTCTGGAAATGGCAAACTTCCTGCGAACGTATGATTGATGGCTCTATTAGTGGCTTATTTGATCAACAGCGTAATTATTTGCATCAGCAAATCTTGTCAGACCTAATCTAGCAAACTTGTCAAGGTTCCCCTCTCGCTAGTTACCTGAACATGCCGCGCAGAATGAATCCTCAAAAGGAAGTTGTGCACAATGCACAAGGCTCCTTTTTGAAATTAATATCTTACTAATGCACAGAGAATTAGTACGGTGATAGTTGAATGCTTTCAAAAGTATGGAAAATTATACATGCTGCAATTTACTCCAAATTGTATACTCAATTCTATGCATTACAGCTCCTATTCTTCTTTTGAGAAGCAGGTTTCTCGCATGTGCTACAGGCCAGAAGAAAGATTGGTTCCATCTAAAACCCATTTCAATTTCGAGAAATGGAAAATGCTCTTTTGAGACTTTCCTATTTCCTATTTAAATTCTGCTTGAACCTGGACTGGAAAAGAATTAGGCCCATGGGTTTATTTCCTCAAAGAAATCGACCCTGCTATGTTAGAATCCCTATTAATGGTTGGCAAAGGTAGATGTTACACAACTGAACAGTATGAAATACAGCTTAGATCACCCACCTTGTTTAAAAAATAAATAAATAAATAAATAAATAATAGTTTAAACAAAACTTAAACAAAACTGAAAACCTATCAGTAAATGATCATTTTAATTTTTGTTTGAACTGTACCTTTAGCAAACTTTTTGAAGCCACATTTTGGCCACTGATGGATGCATCCAGATTTAAAAAGACAATGAGTTGCTTAGAGACCATGCAACCATGTAAAAACAGAACAGAGAGCACAGACTGACAGATGTGTCAAAAGAAATGAGACATTGGACTTGCGCTTTCAAAAGCGGTTATCATCTCTACTAACAAAACAGCAAACCTTCACATTCTTTAAAGAGTATAATGAGGGTCAACTTATTTCGTTTTGAGACAAAAAAGGGCACAGTAGCATGCAGATAGTGCTCTGAGAACCTCAATTATGCTGAAGATAATTATATGGCTCCACACAATCAGACAGAAAATGATCCACAAACACTCTCTCTGACTGATTCAGTATGTTGTGATGAAAAGCTCATTAGGATGCAAAAATACAAACTAAAAAAGTTTAAATAAATGCAGTTGCCGTGAAAACAACCCCATACATGAACTCTTACTAAAGTTTTGACAATCACAGATACTGTTTTAAATTAGGGAAAAGGCAAAAGAATTAAAAAAAAAAAAAAAAAAAAAAAAAAAATCACAGTTGCTTTGGATAAAAGCAATAATAAATAAATGAAAATGTAACGTCTTAAAAACATTTATACTATTGTGGACTTTACAGAACAAGTTTACATAACGTTTAGAACACATACATACATACACACCATATATATATCCTTACTTATATATTATTAAGTAATCAATCACATACAGTATATATGGTGTGTGTGTGTGTATGTATATGTGAGGAATAATTGACGATGGGCCGTTGGATTATTAGAAAAATAATGCACACCCGACACGAAGCGGCCGTTACACCTCGGGTGTGCATTATTTTTCTAATAATTCAACGGACCGAAGTCAATTATTCCGCTTATACTACGGTTGTCACACCTCAAGACATCGATCAGATGATATATTTCAAGGCATTCGTCCGGTATTTCTACTTAAAACGCTATTGTGAGTAGAATTATTTCTTCCGCATCTCATCCAACGCCTCCATTGCTAATTCCAAAACGTAATTTTGTCTCTAGTTATAGTGAAACTTAGTTCCTTTTGTTCACGAACAGCGCCGTTGTTGTTACCTCGCTTGCGAGAAGTCATGTAGTTTTTAAGTTGTTTACTGATAAAATCGTCAGAGTAGCGCTAACAACATTAGCGCGATGTATGCTAGTGTGTGTGCAAACTGTAACTGTTATGTATGTGCGGCCTATGAGGGAGAGAGAGCGGGAGAGATAGAGTATGTGCTTTCCGTACATCATAAAGCGTAATTTTGTGGCAAAAACATGGACATGATCTGTCGTTTTTATCCTTTTGTTTACTATATTTATTTGTTTGGCCAGTGTCGTTGTGGGTTATTTTGCTGTTGCACACCTTAGAACGTTCGGCAGCCAATCAGATTCAAGCATTCAACGGCCCCGTAGTGTATATATATATATATATATATATATATATATATATATAAAAATGTTCGACATAGTTCAATATGCGTGTGTGTATAGATAAACAGACAGACAGATAAATGGCTTTTAAAGTCTGGGCAAGTCTGAAACCCATCTTCTAAAAGGGCCCGTTTATTGCATGCTGGGAAATTTAATAGTCATAGAGTATGCTCTTTACATTCACATTTTTACAGCTTTTTCTTCTGTCAAAGTCACAGTAACCCGTTCAAAGCAGATCACATTAAACCTAATACAGCAGCACCTGATTGAAGGAAAACAATAGCCAGAGGCTTCGACATGTCAGCTGCCTCATAGACAGAGATTACACATGACCGCTAGAGCTCCCAGCACTGACAGGGTGGATGGGAGGGGATAATGAATGAGAGAAGGTGACTGAAAAAGCAGTCAGAGGACGAGAAGAGATCAGGAGATGGACTCTCTTGGCTGTAATGCAGCTGCTGAGCTCTGGTCCCTGAAGACACGAGTATCTGCAAATGTGGGGTTCAATGTTTCACCAAATTATCTGCTTGAACTAATTGACGCAGCATGTGGGTGATAATTGCGGTTGTGTTGAGGCTGTTTAGATCAGCAAATCCCTTAGCTTTCCCTCTAAGAGGTCAGAATGTCTAGTTGGACTAGCCTTGCTCCATTTGTTCGGTTTTAGATGTTGGTGTTATGATGTACACAGAAGGCTACTTAACTAAGTTACCAGCAAGACTTACTTGGTCAACTGGTCTTATCAGAAAGACCATGCTCTGTATTTTGCTAGTGAACAACATTACTATGTTAATAAGTATATAAGTACTACTATTTAATAAGTAGACTAACACCAAACCAGCAAAAATCAGACTGGACCAACATGCCGGTCTTATTTTTAGCAGGATCAAATGAGAAATACAAGTGAATGTCAACATGAAATTATCATGAATGAATAAGTGAGTGAGTGAGTGAGTGAGGGAGCGAGTGAGTGGTGATCTAGAAGAACTATACTAATCCATTTTTTAAAAGCATCTGTCTGTACACTGAGAAATTATTGTAGCTAGGAAAAACTCAAACACACAAAAAAAAAATCCTTGGTTTCTTTGGCAAAAATTATGTTAAACAATCTTATTTTTATTTTATTTAAAATAGTTTAAGTTTTATATTATACATCTTAAACCTGATCAAATAAATATCTTAAATATTAAGATATTTTATATTAAATATTACATTGATTTGAACAGTTTTGATTTGAGATTATTTTAAACAAGGACTCTATTTGAGCAGTAATTTTTATTATTGATGATAAATATCTTTAACTTGATTAAATATATTAAATATTTTTTGATAAACATTATCACTTTTATGTATTTGTTTATTATTTTATGCCAGTGTCAAAACATAATAAATGAATAAATCCAACCACCCCTATAGATTTAAGTTTCACTTTCCATAATCCGTGACCGACAGAGGAGCATTTTGGCGGCAAGGATTTAAAACTTTAACAAGACTTAAACTGACGCAGAGCGAAAGACTGGATTTTTTTCGATCAGGTAGGATACAAGTGATTTAAAACATTTCAGCCGGTTTATATATATCGTGTATATATTATTTATCTCGTATAAAATGCATTTGGTTGAGTCGCTGCAGTAAATCGCTTCATTGAACAGTGATTATCTCTTCAGTGCGCAGCGCGAGCAGGATAAACAACTATGCAGAATAGTAATAACTATGACTGGGACTGTCATATACACATGACATTATAATAAGAACACTATTATAATAAAACGCTGTGAATTTTTAGTTTGCACGTTGTTGCGTCAAGAACACGTCCACAAAAGGAGTTCAGAGCCGCGCAGACACGTTCATGCATCGAGGCGTTTTGTGCATATAGCCTATAAGTTGTTATATTAACGTTGTGTTGTATAAATCAGTGTTAATTTCGTCGACGAAGACGAAAAATATTCGTCAAGGAACCTTTTTTCTGTGACTAAAACGAGACGTTGACGAGCTAAAATTAATGTCTGATGATAAAAACTATGACGAAATTTATGCCGCGTCTTCATTAACAAGACGAGACGGGACTAAAATGTTATTTGAGGACTACCAGACATTCAAAATACATCCTATATGCTAAATTAACTGTCTTGTCTTTCAAAATGTGCTCTCTGTCATTGGATTACAATCAGATGAGGGGCGTATCTAGTCTCAGTATGGCAAGCCGCAGTGGACGGATAGGCTATCAAAACGCAAACTAACGATCTGAAACAATAGCCTCAGCACCCGAAGGGTTAGGGATAGGGTGACCAGACGTCCCGTTTTTCCAGGGAGTCACAATTCGTTGTCGATTAATTTAAAGTTAGTGACGGCGGGATAGGCGGAGTCGCGCTGAAGTGCTCTCTCTCGCGCGCACGCTCCACTTCTTCAGTACAGCGCGCGATCAGCTCTCAGTACTCAGCGCTCAAATACACACACAGCAGTCCTGTGTCTATCGTGTAGAGTCAGAGTATCTCACATAAATACAGTCAGTTATGGCTTAAGTGAGCGTAAACAGGTGGATGAAAACTGAATGTGTGTCAGTATTACATGCATGCCTTCCGCCTTAAAGGGACAGCATTCCTAATTATCCGTGACATAAATGTTAACCAACAAAAGATGTTAAATAAATGTATACTTAAGTAAAGCTACTGTTTCTGAAAAATGAGTTTAATTTGTATCTCTACCAAAAAAATGAAAATGTATTCCAGTTTTTCCAAATTCAATCCTTGATTCAAATTTCTGATGAGCTTAATTGATTTGGTCTAAAGAGAGAAGAATTGATGCCTATTTTTGTTTGAATACTACATGTAAAATAGCTACCAAAATAAATGTTGTTAACTGCACTTTGACTAAAAGTAAAGACTGAAAGTTGACAAAAATACAATGACTTTTCGTCGACTAAAACTAGACTAAAACTATGAAATACTCAAATGACTAAAATGTGACTAAGACTATTAAGCATTTTCGTCTCAAGACTAAGACTAAGACTAAATCAAAAATGCCTGCCAAAATTAACACTGGTATAAATAATGAAGCGTATTTTATATGAGATAAATTAGTTAAATCCCATTGATTAAAAACCTTCTATCAAATTATTAATTCTACTGGTCATTCAGCGCGCGCAGCTCAAAACAGAAATGCAGAATATTAATAACTGTCATATACATAACGTTATAATGAGAGCACTATTGTAAAAAATGTTATAAATTAAATTTTATGCCAGTGCCAAAAACAAATGACCATTCTGTAGAATATATTGAATAGATAACTAATAATTGATAATTGTCTATTGAATAGATAAATAACAAACAACAGAACAGAACAGAACAGAATAGAATAGAATCTCTGTATTCTTTACTGAATGCTTGAAGCGGATCAAGACGTTATGTATTTTTTATGCCAGTGTCAAAAAATAAATTGTCATTCTTTGGAAGTGAATATAGAATAGAATAGAATAGAACAGAATAGAATAGGTGTCTATTAATTGTACACATTTGTTTACAATTTTCTTTTATGCCAAAAACAAATGTACATTCTTTAGAATTGAATGGATAATAAAGAATAGAATAGAATAGAATAGAATAGAATAGAATAGAATAGAATAGAATATAGAATACTAATGGACACTAGAAGCTGGCCAAGAAATGTAACATTTAAAAATTGCCAATTGAATTATATGCTCAGTGTTTCCCTCTGTCAGAGAAAGCCTGGAAATATAAGAGAATTCTGTCTTTTACAAAACTGGAAAAGTCGTATAAATGTTTATAGTGAATGTAACTTTTTGTAGTTATGATCATCTGTAAGGTATTTAAACTGAATTTTGAGAGTGCAACCTCTATAAAAAGTTATCCCAAATGACTGAAAAAGTCAGAAATTCATTTGGTGAAAAACTGTGGGAACTCCGCATGCTGAAGAAGATGTGAAAGACTTCAATACGCTGCTCTTGCTCTGTCATAAAGCTCTCTCGGCGAGATCTCCGCCGTCTATCGAGGAACGCAGTGAAGAAAAACCACAGAAGGATGTTCACGGTGTCTGCCGGGCTCAGATAACTCTCCACACATCTGCTCACAGCCACCGCCGTTGCCTTTCTCTGACTCTTCACAGCAGTCCTCACTGAGCAAGGACCATCCGCTGGCAGCGCACACAGACAGACAAGGAGAGCAAAACAAAAGCCGGCCTGTGAGCGTCTGCCTATCCCTGACAACTGGCTACTGTGATAACCCAGCAGGCAAACGGCACACGAGGACTTAAAAAGCCAGGGACAGCACACGGACTGCAAAGAGCACTCAGGGATGTGGCGGTAAAAGCATTAAAGACCCAGGGATAAGTACACAGGATGGCAGTGTACACAAATCTGGTTAGAAAAAGAGACAATTAATGTGGGAGCACAATACTAATGAGTTTTTTGAACACAAAAGCTTTGTGAGCGTTAGCGTCATCATCTCATTCTGAATGCTAATATGCAATATTCACTAAAGAACCCAAACTTTTCTGATGCTAAAAGCATGCTGCATTATCATAATGAGTTACACAAATCCCACAAGAATATGCACATCCTTTTCCCAGCCATTTGGCCTTCTTCCCATTGTTCAGAGACACGTCTGAGGAGACCGAGTTTGCCAGGACCTGTTGGAACAGAAGTGCTCCGAATGCATTACACATCGAGCTTGGCTCCAAGCTCAGGCTGTTTGAACATGCTGCTCACTTACTCGTCTGTCAGGGTAGATATATCCCCACCGCTCCCTCGGCACAAACACACAACAGTTATCTCTTTAGGATCCTGCACTGCAATTAACCATACCCCATTCACCCAGGTGTTTAGGAGGGGGAAAGGACCTGGAAATTAAAGAAACGCCTCTTTACTTTCAACCAAATTAACTTGGCTTCTCACCAGAAGTGTGTTGATAACAATTTAGCTCGTGTAAACGCTGCCTCAGGTGGCTCTTTAAAAATAACATGGATGTCCATCCATACTGAATGGGAAACTGCTAAGCATTGTGATGTGAATCGCAGCTAGTCAGGAAATATTTGATGTTTATTAAAGGGGTAATATGATGCTATTTTAAAAATCATTATTTTGTGTATTTGGTGTATCAGAATATGTTAACATGCTTTAATGTTCAAAAAACACATTATTTTTCAAATACTGTACATTATTGTAGTTCCTCTATGCCCCGCCTCTCTCAAACCTGTGGTTTTCTACAAAGCCCCTCCTTCCGACAAGCGCAGTCTGCTCTGATTGGCCAGCTGACACAGTGCATTATGATTGGCCGAACACCACTAGCACACGTCATAATTAGTTTTACCCAGAGCCATAGAGAGAGAGAGTTGCAACAACTCCGTTGACTCCAATGGATCGTTTTTTTTACAGCAATGGCGGATCATGGAGCCGCTCAATAGTTCCCAGAAGTTAGCTCTCAATACTATCAGCGCCGTAGAGATGCAGCAGAAGAGACCACTGTGATGAACTTTTAAAAGGTAAGACATTTATAGGACAAAATTTTATATTATCAGCACAGCTAATCAAATTACCTTGTGCATTAAAACAGATTATTATTAGATTATTCCTCACTTAATTAGTAGATTTACAGTATGTTATTCATTCTCTTCAGGTAGTTTAATTCATCGTTGTGTAATTAAGGCTTTTAAACGTGATTTTTGCTGGGAAGTTAGATGGACCTAAGTGATTTCCAAAAATGTATTATATAGGCCTACCACTACTATTTTATAGAAGTAATCACAATAAATCTGTACTGTATTACTGTATTTTATACTTAAATGTCTTAGCTACTGTAGAAGCACTGTGTTGAAGGAGCAGATGCCACAGGACTGAAATGTGATGGAGCATCATTAACCATTTCTCCTGTGTTTTTCTCCTTCTCTATCTTTCTCAGAACAAGAACCACCTGAAGACTCCCTGTAATGAGATATCACCCCCACAACGAGTCCCTTCACAGGGTTTGGGGAGTCTTTCCCTGTTCTTTGTAAAAAAGTGCCAGTTCCCATATGATTACATCACATTTTGTTGGTGTAATCTATAGATTGCTCCTGCTGACTATATCCAGCCTTTTATGAAGACTTCAGATGACCAGCACCTGTGAAGAGATGACGCCAGCCCTTGAGAGGACTTCAGATGAAGCTGTCTCTGACTCTGAATAAACATACAAAACTGATCAATTTTCCTTTCATTGTAATCAACATCAAATCATGTAACCATTGCTTTAATTTAATTTGTTCATTGTTTCTGAATACATGACATTACTTAACTGAATGATTTATATAGCCTAATTTTAGAACATTTCTGCCATATGAGCATTACTTTGACAGTTACCTCTCTACTCTTATTTGTAATGCAGAAACATTCATTTTCTGTAAAGCTGCTTTGAAACAATGTTTATAATAAAAAGTGCTATACAAATAAATGTGAATTGAACAAAACTTGATGCATCATTTTTTCTCCTCTCCGTGTCAGTAGGGAAACCATACATTCACACTCCTTTCTGTGAGTGACTGGAGCGCTCCCATGCAGCACAGCAAACTATAGTGGAGACTGTTCAAGGACAGCATGTAAATAAGTGCATAACAAAAGTTAACATACATAAAATATGTGATTAAATGGGTAAAAATATTTTAAGTTATTTTAAATTTGAATATACATTTATATATATCAAAGAATCAAAAACATTAAAAGAGATTAATTCCCACTTAGTCTTAAAATATCTTCACTTATTCGGAATGAATTTTCAAAGACAACAAACTTAACATTTACCATGAGATTAATAAAATGACAATGAACATTAAGATGTGATTGCACTTGACTAACATACAAGTTGTTTGAAAACACACACACACACACATAATTATATTTATACAGAGAGGCTGAAGTTACTTTGGTAAAAGACCACGATGTCATTTATATAGCAAACATGGACTTTTACCATGGTAACATCAACCTAAAATATGTTAACATGGCAGGTAAGGATAGCTGACCACATTAATCCTCAAATATTCACGGATTTTGTCTTTTAAAAGCAACACTGATACAGCTACATATACTACGTATAAATTATTTTATAAACAATGTAAATAAATTATTTTATTGTCTACTAATTACCAAAAATCGCAGTTCTGTCTCTCTAACTCAATGCATTCCAATTGCCCGCTATGAACTTCCTGGAACTATTGAGGTCTACGTGAATCACGTGACAATCGTGCGTTTTGAACTTCCGTTGTCGCAACTCTGTCTCTCTATGGCTCTGGTTTTACCCATAGACTGTAGAAATAAAATGGACGTAGTGTTCGTTACGTAACCCGTAGGTTTCTGAAGAACATTTTTGAAGCTCAAAGTGGGCGGAGACGGCCGTCGCCATCTTGACTGCACGTCACTCCCGGATAATCGAAAATGGGCAAAAAGGTGGGATGTGGGTGGAGCTGGTTGCTGAAACCACTCCCGCCAAGTGCGACAGTGGTGACAGCAGCGGCAATACACCTGTCACTCAAGTGGCCACGTCCTTAATTTTGCAGAAATTTAATGCTTGATATAATTTAAACGGATGAGTTATAAAAAAAATTCACACCCCTCACAGTTGTCATGAAGGGCAAAATTAGCTATATAGACCAAAATAATTTTTTGAACCAGGCTGTAAACGTGTTTTTATCTGCTGTAAAGTTGGGCATTTTAACCTTTTGCAGCCAGCCTCTAGCTGCCAGTTGATGAATTGCAGTTTAAGTCACTTCCGTGTTGGTTTCAAGAGAGAGAGCGAGAGGTTGCCGCTTGGTTATACCATCAGTTCAAGCACGAAAGGGTTGTGTGACAGACACCGTGATGATGCTCGTATGTATTTGCAGTACACAAGCTGCGATTAAGAAAGCTGACTCCACTGTGATATGTGACCCTGTCTCTCTCTCACACGCACACGACGCGATACTCTACATGGCGCAAAACGCATTTGAACAGTCAATAGCAAATACTTAAACTATTAACGAAACATACTTACAGTCACTGATTCAGAAGCGCCAGATTGTCATAGCAAAGTAAGAATTTACCCATTTTTATTTTTAGAAATAGCCTTTGCACAGCCAGCCTTGTATTCTCCCAGGTTCAGGAAACTGTCGTCCATAAAATGCGTTGCACAAATTCAAACATTTGGGTTGTGCTGTTCTGTTGCAAGTAATCTTAATGATTCCTAACTGTATCTACTTCCAAAAGGCCAAATGAAGTGCTTTTGCTTTCGCACAGAAACACACAGTGTCTCCCTGACATGGCTGCATCAACACTACTGCTGTTACTGAAACCACGCCTTCTTTGTTAGCGTGAAAATTTTGGCGGCATTACACAAATATTTCCACATCATGACGTAGACATGTTTTAATGAGGCGTTTTAGCCCGGTCTGGATCAGCCTTATCTTTTAATAAATCCTTTTGTGGGAGACTTTGAGCTTTGTTACTCTGCAGATCTTATACATGCATAAACAGCTACATAGCACACTAAAGAAAAGGAAAAATAGAAATCGCATCATATGACCCCTTTAAGAACAGGATATTTGGCCAATGAAAGTTGAGGTGGGTTTTATTAACCAAATAAAAACCAAGGGCCCTATCATACAGGGCCTTAATCATTTTCACGTCCTGCGCCACCTTGTTTAAATAACAAATGCATTTGCACCCATTTGTGCGCCCATGGGCGTGCTGGTCTGAAAACGAGGTGTGTTCAGGTGCGTTGTTGGCGCGTTGCTATTTTGAGGCAACTGAAATAGACTGCGCCATTGACCTAACTAAAACTTGGTCTAAAGTCAATGGTGCAGTATTTTTTATTTTTTTGTTATTTAATGAGCGTGTTAGGGCTGCACGATAAATCGAAATGAAATCACAATCGCGATTAGGCAGAAACTGCGATCATCATGCGTGTCTTTCAGTGAAGTACAGTTCTGTGATCAGCAGTAAATCTTCATCCGAATGCCAGAGAGCGTTCTCGCGCGAAAACTCCAAATACGCCCTGCAGAAGAAATCCAGGAGGAAATGCCTATAGCTGCAGCAACTGCTTTCATTGATTCAGCGTGACTAATAATCGTGCATTTTTTATTTATTTTATTTTTTTGCATAACCTGTCAGTGAGCTATGACTCTGTGTAGTAAATGCTGCTCCATCTGAAAGCACGTGATGGAGATTTACTTCTGATCACAGAACCGGCTTTACTAACAAAATGCGCATGGCAATCGCATTCCATTAATCGTGCAGCCCTAGTTATTAACACGCGCCTATAGGCGGATGCATAACACACATACACTCTGCTTATTACACACACAGGGACGCAGCAGCATACAAACATGCCAAATATTAAAAATGAAAGGATTACAAATGTAAAAGATTATTATTGTGTAGGCTACATAAGTATAAAAATGCCTACATGTCATAATGGATAGTCATTGCATGTATCAGAATAAGGCTATAGCTATTTGCTCGTGCACGAACAGCTGTTTCCTCTCTGGAGACGCGTTCAAATTCGCGCTTGCAAATTCCACCGTATAACTCTGCCATGGCGCAAGCACAACTGGCTCTTAAAGGGAATGGGAGATGAGACTCTGATTGATTTTTTGCACGTCATTCCCAAAACACACCCATTACTCATTAAGCGAATAGGGACAACCCTTGTAGACCATGCACCGACCGTTTTTCCCCTCGTTAAACTAGCAAAAGTGGACACGCCCTAAGTGCACCTGCGCCTTGCATTTTAGACCGAGCCTGCGTCCCAATGTCCATACTCTCCATCCTAAATTCTATGTGATAGTAATTTTCAATACTATTTAGGGCAGATAGTATGCCCATTGGGACGCAGGGCATGTGCTTAGATCGTTAAAGCAGGGCCCCAAGTGACTGATAAAATGCCTCATTTCCTGTTGCTCATGAAACCAAATTATGACTGTTATGAAGACATGTATAAAGGTACAAAAGATTTCTATTTGAGTCCTGCTCTTTTGAACTTTTTATTCATCAAAGAATCCTGAGACGTTTCCATAAAATGTCAAGTAACCAGTGTGTCCCCTGCCATCATATTAGGGGGGCGGCTAGAAAAGATACGTATGGCGCGCCGCGCTACTGGGCATGCGCACATCTATACAGCGTCATTTTTCTCACACCGTACAACAATAATTACTATTTTTTTAATTATTGTAAAGGGTAGGTTTAGGGTTGGGGTAGGTGTAGACCAGTGGCGGCTGCTGGTCTTTCAAAGAGGGGAAGCTCATTTTCGGCCTACATCATAAAAATTGTCCATTTATTTATATTTAAATTCTGCCCTACGTTCCTTTTCAAGAAAATGCTCTGTGACCCTGTTGTACCAACTAGGCGTCTTTTCCAGTGACGCTAGCCTAGCCTACTGTATGAATGAATGAATGAACAAACAATCTAAAAAAAAAAGATATTAAACTCGACGGAGGAAATGTGGGAATTAGGTTAAACTGAAACAAGGAATGTGGTGTATAATAGGGTTGTCACGATACCATAAAAATGTCTTACGATACTATACCAACTTAATTTATAATTAAATTCTACAAAATTAATCAAAATGTAATAAATAAATAGATGTAAGTGAAAACAGACAATATTATTCTCTGAATACTTAATTAATGTGAATGAATGACTGGCTATTATGGGACTGAGCTCGAATAGCTTCAGCGTCAGCGACTTTTTATAGTACAAAATCGCTGTCAATCGAAAGGAGATGCAGTCTTTCGACAGACCCTCCAATCATCATGCAGAAGCCCGGAGTCCAGGCCAGCCCACTCCTCCATTCACCTCCAGAGACGCTGAGCGTCCGTGGGCGGGACATAACCGCAGCATTTATCCAATGACCGTCTAGTTTCGAAGCACTGAAAAAAGATGTTCGAAGCAGCCCCATTGAAGTCAATGGACACTAGGCTTCAACGGGGAAATGCACTGGCGCTATGGGAATGTATGAGAAGGAAATCGAGTCCGATCTGCTATATGTAGCTGATTCTGAACGAACTCGTCTTCGAGATGAACGTGTTCTAACGCAATTTTAGTCAATAAAATGTTAACACAATAGTACATATTTGACCATTAATTTTTTGACAATATAGGGGAAGCCGAGCTTCCCTTGCAGTCTTAAAGAAATCCCCACTGGTGTAGACATTAAAATTAATTTCATTGTCCATTTCCGGTTGGAACTGTATCCCTTCTAGCCACAACTCTGGCACCTTCCGCCCCGATGCGCGTGCGCACACACTCACACACTCTCTCTCTCACACACACACACACACACACACACAGGTGAGCACACTCCCACTAGTATTTGTAAATATTAAGCCACAAAACTTCTATTGAAATATGAATTCTGCTTGTCTCTGTTAATAAGTGGCCCATATGCACGGTTTTGTTTACTACTACTGAAGTGCACGTGATGCTTCCGGTGATATTAACGTCTGCCGTCTCACTAATAAGGACATAAATACATGAACAACATCTACAGAACTGCTCTGAGAGTCACTCACTTTTGAGCATTTGACCGTTTCATTTAAGTAAAACTATCCTCATATCATATACAAACAGATATGTAAAGGTATTCACGGCAACCCGTCAAAATAAAAGTTCAGTTTAACAAAGACATTGTGGCAGAAATATATTACTATTGTTCAGTAGTATGCACGTAATAGGCTACTACTACTACTAAAATAATTAAAACCTTATTTGTAAGGAATAATCATACAATATTTCTTAAATGTTTTAATTAAATCCCCTTTATTTCCCAGTGAATAATTTTTTTTAATTTTCATTAATTAAAAGATAAATTAAATGAATGTTTTATGCCTTAAAAAATGTGGGGGGGGAATTTATTGTAAGAATAAATTAAACTTGTTTTTATGCTTTCAAATAATTAGACATGCTAAAACAGATTTGGGTAACAATAAAACAAATAACAATAACAAATAAAATTTTATAGGGCCTTAAACATGTCATTTTTGCAAAACTTTTAATAAATTGATGTTGAATTGTTTAAGTTGCATGATTTTAATTAATTAGACATGCTTTTTGATTAATACAATTTAATTTAACCATTAAAAAGTTACAAAACAACAAACAAAAACGACCACCCCCCCCCACCCACACACACACACACACACACACACACACACACACCCCACACCCACTGTACAGAAACACTACATATACAGTACCTCACAAATGCCATCCATAAACTTGTTAGCTAGATAGAAAAAAAGAACTCTACAGAAGAGGATTTTAATAAGAATATACATTATATTACATATATTTTACATAACCTGTTAGTGTTGTCTTTATTATTTAATGTATGTTTGAATAAATCTGTCATGAAAATGAATTTTTAATTACAGCCAACCATTTAAATAACAACAAAGTGGAAGTAGATTATATAATTATTATATAATTAAAACTTTGACATAAAAAAATGCCATGACATGCAATTTAAATATTTGCACAATTCGGATTTTATTGAATAGTGATTATTAAATAAATTTGATTAATTTATTATTAAATAAAATTGATTTTACAATTGATTTTTATATATATGAACCCTAACTGTTCAAAGGTTTGATATATATCTGTTGAATTTGAAATATATATTTTGAGCGTATTTTCTGATTCAATCACTTATTCAATTTCTCAACATCAGGTTAGTACAAGCAATGAAAGACTTTGCAACACAAAAAAACAACAAACAAAAAAGGATGAAGCATGGAAAACAAAGAGCAATAGGAAAAACAGCATTCAAGAATCAGCAGAACATCTTGTTAAAGCCACTCATTATTCCAGACTAGCTTGTAAGTGGTGTCAAGGCAACATGTGTGTCTTGCATCCTTTTTCTTCAAGATTCTCTCACCTCAGTGCTTAAAGCAGACGGACTGAGGATTAATGAAGACTCAAGAGAAAACATGTTCTATATAAAAGGATGAAATGCTTAGTAGCAACCAAAAAAAAAAACATTTTTAGAAGAGAGCATTAGTTCCCTATCTGTCAGTCACAACGAGTTATGTCGTGACGACATTAGGGGATTCACTTGGGAGCCCCAATCATCTCTGACTTTAAGAGAAAATGCCAATGAATATTGGCTAGCCAGTGGATTTTGCATACCTGAGCCACTCCCCGTGCATATGGGTATAAATAGGCGACAGGTGCATCCACTCATCAGATTTTTGCTTCGGAGCCAAGTGGATGAACATGTTGATCTCCACAAAACCCATTTATCATTTGTCTGGAAGCTGTTCTGGTTGGCGTCATGGTGCAAACAGCGGTGTCCCTGTCTGCAGCGATTCCCCAGGGCACTTCAACTAAAAGAGCAGATTTCCTAAAAGAGCAAATCACGGTCGGTTCGCGTCTTTTTAAAGATGCCGTTCCTGGCCGTGTCCTCTTGGTTGCAGTCGTTTCCTATCCTCCCGTCGACAGCCACGATCGTTGTCTTCAGTGTCTGGGCATCCAGCACGCTGAAGCTGCATTCGTGGATTATTTATGCATTAGTTTTGAGCGTGTAACCATGGCAGCGCTGCGATCACGCCTCTCTCTCCTTTCTCTCCTCACTGGGATGGGAGGGGCTGTCACTACCCGCGCTAGCTTCTTTGCCACGAGCAGAGAACTGTCGGCTAGTGCTCTGGGCGATCTGAGGGTTACAGTGAGAGCCTTCCCGCCAGGCTAGTCCCCACGGACCTTTCACTCCTCCCGCAGCAGCTGTTCTGTGTGGCTCCCCGGTGATTCTGCTGTGCCGTCTTATGGAGTGCCCAGCGTTTCATTCTGTGCTGATAGAGGAGCAGATGTCGATAGCAGCATGAATGAAGATTCGGACCCAGAGTTGACGGCCGTGCTTTCCCGGGCCGCCACGAGCATCGGGCTGGAGGCGTGCACACCTTCCAGTCCCGAGCCCTTGCGGCGAGATGATTGGTTCCTTGGCACGGGCCACGCCCTGCCCCAGTTCCTTTCTTCCTGGAGGTGCATGAGGAGCTGATGAGCTTGTGGACAGCCCCTTTTTCGTCCGGAAGCTGCTTGTCTGCCTCCCCCATCCTCACTACCCTCGATGGCGGGGCGGCTAGGGGGTATGTTGACATTCCCCAGGTGGAGAGTGCGGTTGCGGTGCACCTGTGCCCACAAAACGCCGCCACTTTGAGGAATAGTTCTCGTCTCCCGTCCAAAGCCTGTAAGCTGACGGCCGCTCTCGTGGCCGCTCTGCCCTGCATGCCATGGCTATCCTGCAAGAACACCAAGCCAAGGGGACTAAAATGCACGAGGGTAGTACCAACCCAAAGTTGATGCAGGAGCTGCGCTTGGCGACTGACCTCGCCCTACGGGTGATGAAAATCACAGCACGGTCCCTCGGGAAGGCGATGTCCACACCATTTATGGCTCAGCCTGGCTGAGATGAGCGACATCGACAAAGTGCACTTTCTTGACGCTCCCGTCTCCCAGGCTGGACTGTTCGGCAACACTGTTGAGGACTGTGCCCAGCAGTTCTCAGCAGTACAGAAGCAGACTGAGGTCATCCAACACATCTGCCACTGCTCCGTCGCGGGCCAGCCCCCAGTCTGTTCGTCGCCGTGAGTGCCCTCCTGCGTCCTCCAGAGCTGCTCCGCCCGGTGCTGAATCATCACCTAGGCCGGCTCATCGAGCCTCTTACAGGAGTGCGGCGCCCCCTGTGTCCCAGCCGGCCCCAAAATCGTCCAGGGATGCGACAGCGCCGCTCCTTCCCCCGGAGGAGGGTCAGGTGGAGAATCATTATTCTGTTCCGCTGCTGGTTCAAGAGCCAGCGGTAACCACATTGTCAAAGAAAGAGCAATTTCCTTTTCCTCCGGGTTCTCAGGCTCGCGGGCTGACAGTGTGCGACGCACTGCCTCCTCACTCTCGCCCACGACGCCCCCTCTTGCCAGAGGCCAAGAGACTGCAGTTGGGAGGCGCAATGCCTCTCCACGCATCACTGGCCAGTCCCTCCGGGGACGTGGGGAGTTCTGCTGTGGTCAGTTAGAATGCGATGCCTACTATGCTATCAGGCTAGACTCCCCTTCGCTGCAACACCACAGGTGCGTCGATTGTCCTTTTGGTGCCACTTGTACAGAGTTTGGGGGCGTGGCTTGCGCTGCCCAACCCATCCAGCTGACTCATTCACACAATCTGACTATGTGATACAGTTCACCAGGCGACCTCCCAAGTTCAGCGGCGTTCTCAAGACTTCGGTGGCAGTCCAAGACGCACCTGTCTTGCACAAGGAGATTGCTGTCCTTCTGGCAAAGGATGCAATCAGGCTGGTCCCTCCAGCCGAGAAGAAGCAGGGGTTTTACAGCCCTTACTTCATCGTACCCAAGAAAGGTGGTGGCCTCCGGCCAGTCCTGGATCTACAAGTCTTGAATCGGGCCCTGCACAAGCTTCCGTTCAAGATGTTGACGCAGAAGCGCATCATCAGATGCATCCAACCCCAGGATTGGTTTGCAGCGGTCGACCTGAAGGACGCTTACTTTCATGTCTCGATTCGCCCTCGACACAGACCGTCGGTTTGTGTTTGAGGGTCAGGCATGGCAGTACAGGGTCCTCCCCTTTGGGCTCTCCCTGGCCCCTCGTGTCTTTGTGAAAGTCAAGGAGGGCACCCTTTCCCCGTTACGGAAAGTGGGCATCAGGATCCTCAACTGTCTCGAGCATGGCCCGCGTGCGAGAACAGTTGTGCGATCACAGGGACCTGGTGCGCCGGCACCTCAGCTAGTTGGGGCTTCAGGTCAACTGGGAAAAGAGCAAGTTCTCCCCCATGCAGAGAAACTCTTCTCAGTATGGAGTTAGACTAGGTTTGCTTCATATGGGACCACTTCAGCACAGGTTACACTCCCGAGTCCCGAGATGGGCATGGTGCCACGGTATACAGTTCGCATGACCATCACGCCAACGCATTGCCGCTCATTCAGGTTTGGATGGACATTGTCTTTCTACGGGTCGAAGTACCCTTAGAACAAGTGTCTCGTAATGTCGTTGTCACAATGGATGCCTCCAGTGTGGGCTGGTGCACTACATAAAGCAGGCAGGCAGCCTCGGGGTTCTGGACAGGGCCTCGACTGCTTTGGCACATCAACTGCCTTGAGTTGCTGGCAGTGCTACTAGCCTTGCAGTGGTCCGGCCTGCTGCTTGGCTAGCACACGTGTTGGTCCGCATGGACAACACTGCAGCTGTCTCGTACATCAACTGGCAGGGTTGTCTACGATCACGTCGCATGTCACAACTCGCCCGCCATCTCCTCCTCTGGAGTCAGACACAGCGCAAGCTGCTGCGCACCGTCCACATCCTGGGGGAGCTCAATCGTGCAGCCGATGTGCTCTCATGACAGCTCACGTTCCTCTGAGAATGGCGACTCCATCCCGAGACGATCCGGCTGTTCTGGAGTCGATTCAGGGAAGCTCAGGTAAACCTTGTTGACTCCAACGGCAAGTTGTATGACTCCCTGACCGAGGTCCCTCGGCACGGACGCACTGGCGCACAGCTGGCCTTGGGTTTTACGCAAGTTTGCACTTCCCCCAGTGAGCCTTCTCGCACAGACACTGTGCAAGGTCAGCAAAGGCGAGGAACAGGTCCTGCCAGTTGCACCGTTGGCCCACCCGGACCTGGTTTTCGGAACTCATGCTCCTCGTGACAGCCCCTCCTGGTACATCCCTCTAAGGAAAGACTTCCTTTCTCAGGGGACCGGCACCATGTGGCACCCGCGTCCAGATCTTGGAATCTCCATGTGTGGTTCCTGGATGAGACGCGGCAGACTTGAGTGTTTTGTCCACCGGCGGTGGAAGACACTTTCACTCAGGCCAGAGCCCTCTCTACGAGGCGAGCCCTTGCCTTGGAGTTGAGTCTGTTCGCGATCTGGTGTTCTTCTCGCTGAGAAGACCCCCAAAGAAGCACAACTGAAGTAGTGCTTTCTTCCTGCAGGAAAGGTTGGAGCGTAGGCTGTCACCCTCCACCTTGAAAGCGTATGTGGCTGCTATCGCAGCACATCACGTTGCAGTGGACAGCCGGTCCCTGGGAAAGCACGATCTCATCGTCAGGTTCCTGAGGGGTGCCAGAAGGTTAAATCCTCCTAGGCCACCCCTGGTGCCCTCCTGGGATCTCTCTATCGTCCTGGCTGGACTTCAGAGGGGTCCCTTTGAGCTGCTGGATTCAGTCGAACTGAAGTTCCTGTCTGCTAGGACAGCGCTCCTGAGCGCGCTCACTTCCATCAAGAGGGTCAGGGACCTCCTAGCATTTTCGGCGAGCGAAGAGTGCCTTGTGTTCAGGCCGGACTACTCTCACGTTGTCCTGAGACTCCGGCCTGGATACGTGCCCAAGGTTCCCACCACGCCTTTTCGTGGTCAGGTGGTAAACCTGCAAGCCCTGCCCTCGGAGGTTGCAGATTCAGCCTTGGCGTTGCTGTGTCCCGTAAGAGCGTTGTGCATATATGTGGACCGCACTGAGCAGCTCTTTGTCTGCTACGGAGGTCAGCAGAAAGGGAAGGCTGTCTCCAAGCAGAGGTTGGCCCACTGGATAGTGGATGCCATTGCCTTGGCATACCAATCCCAAGACGAGCCGTGCCCCCTGGGGGTGAGGGCTCACTCCACACGGAGTGTTGCCTCCTCCTATGCGTTGGCGCACGGCGTCTCTCTGGCAGACATTTGCAGAGCTGCGGGCTGGGCGACACCGAACACTTTTGCAAGATTTTACAGTCTCCGTTGAGCCAGTCTCTTCCCGTGTGTTGGGTAACAGGTAATTGGCGGGAAGAGCTGGCCGGGCTGGCCGGGGGTTCAGGTTGTGGCGCTTTCCATGGACCCCTAATGTCGTCACAACATAACTCGTAGTGACCGACAGATAGGGAACGTCTCGGTTACGTACATAACACTCGTTCTCTGATGGAGGGAACGGAGACGTTATGTCCCCATGCCACAATCTTGAACCATCACTGGGTGCCAGGGACACGTTCTCGGCTCCTCAGCAGAAAACCTGATGAGTGGATGCACCTGTCGCCTATGCTCAGGTATGCAAAATCCACTAGCCAATATTCATTGGCTTAAAGTCAAAGATGATTGGGGCTCCCAAGTGACTCCCCTAATGTCGTCAGGACATAACGTCTCTGTTCCCTCCATCAGGGAACGAGGGATACGTACGTAACCGAGGCGATTCACAGTCATTCCTTTGGACTTGCCTGGGACCAAATCTAATAGTGTCTGTCCTGCTTTATTCTCAGGGCAATAGTTGACATGTATCAGTACTGGTTGCCTGGACACTACTTCTATAGAAGAAAAAAAAACCTTTTTGGAAACAGATGACGAACAAAATGAAGGTGGAGCACCAGGAAGCTTCCATAATTCACTTCCTGCTGTTGATAGTGGCTGTAACTATACCAGAGCATGGCTTTCTCCATTAATCAAAAGCACAGCACAGCACAGCTACTTTCCCACTGAGCAAATGTGCCTTACAGGGATTTTCAATGGTCACTCTTGTAAACAACATAATTTGTGTTTCAATCATGCTTCTGTAAAAAAGTAGTAATCATTTATTTATAACAAATAAAAATCTATAGCACAAATGTCAGCATATCTAAGCGTTCAGAAGAAGATGTGCACTAAAAAGTGGTTCACTTTCACTTTTTACTTTCCATCCTCTATTATCTTCTTCCTGGAACAGTCCTTTTTTGTATACTGTAAGCTTATTTTTTTATTATTTGTAAATAAAACAAAGATTATTTGAGTACATTTTTACAAAAAATACAACTTCAGTTTTACTACTAAACCACACATTTAATTCTTTCTTGCGGTTTCTATTTTAGTTTTTCTACTTCAAAATTTTACATTTAACAACTTACTTGCAGAAAGTTTCCTGTAAGGGGTAGGTTTAGGTGTAGGGTTGGTGTAGGGCAATAGAATATACGGTCTGTACAGTAGACAAAGCATTACACCTATGGAGAGTCCCCACAAGGATAGCAAACCAGACAGTGTGTGTGTGTATTTATTAGTGCTGTCAAATGATTAATCGCGATTAATTGCATCCAAAATAAAAGTTTTTGTTTGCATTATACATATATACATATGTATAAATAAATACACAAACATACAGTATACTGTATATTTAGAAAATATTTACGTTTATACATTTATCTATTCATATAAATATATGTAATATATAGAAGCACATATCTGTTTTTATGACTGCAACAAAGTATAAAACTGCCAAAATGTGTACATCTATATACATTGGGGAGTCACATAAAAATCATTTTAGGATTATTTCCCAAAAAGAATGGTGACAAAAACAGAGACATCAATCAAAGTTCCAAGAATTGTTTTATCTGAATAGGATAAAATCAAGTGTGCAGGCCTGAGCTAGTGAGCTTCAATAGGAGAATCCAATCAGGACTGCTCTGAATTAAAAGGAAGACTGCAGACCTCAGATTAATACAACATAATTTAATAGGACGCTGATAAAAGGAAAAATGGCTTTCTACATTCTTATACAATTCTGAATTGATTTAAGAGATTTTTTATTAAAAACAGACCAAAGACGATGCATGGTGCTTCAATAATGCAGAATTGGGGGTTAATTGAATTGTGGTTTATCAATGAGTAGTCAGAGCATTACAAATGAAATTAGTCATCCGACGTTTTATCCCGCTGCTCCCAACATATTAGAATAATGAGCCATAAACAGTAATGGCATCTTTAGTCACCTTTCTGATCTGTGAACAGTTGCTGAAATAAACCCCCTGCAGCTGCACTAGCCTTATTTGCTTTCCTTCAGCCACATTAAAGTCTGATTCATTCTTTTACGTTTTCATGCCTCTATATCTCTGCGAAATTGATACATCCAGGATGTACTGGGCCAATAAACATCATAAAAATTCACGGAACGGATTGCATTAACCTTTAGCAGAAGCTAACTTTAACAAAAACAGGCAGAAAGGGAGCCATACCCTCTACCGTATTTAGTCTGCTATGAACAGCACTAAACTTGGGGCTTATTCCCCATGCATACGGAATTCAAATGAGAAAATGTGACAGGTAAATTGAGACTTCTGCCTCCTGCTGACATGCTAATCACTTTCAACATTTGAATACATTTGCATCAAAGTGCATCTCTCAAAGTGAAAAAACACACAATATCAAACAAATGTAACGTGCCCCTCAAAACAGGGGACTACAAGTTGGGATCTAACACAGAGCCTAAAGCAAAAACTTATGATGAATCATATTAACAGCTTATTTAATTGGTAAAACATTTCATGCTGTGTGGTACTTGAAAAATAACTAAATAAATTTTCCACTAAGTGTGTGTGTGTGTGCTGGTATATATGGTTTACAAGGACACAAATGTGTATAATAACATGGGTACTACAACGTAAACATGGTTTATGAGGACACTTCCTGTTTCCCGTAAAACAAAAGGCTTAAAAAAAACATACAAAATGGTGTTTTATTCAATTCAAAAATTGCCAGTAGTTTCCTGTAAGGGGTAGGTTTAGGTGTAGGGTTGGTGTAGGGCAATAGTACATACAGTTTGTACAGTATAAAAACCATTACTATGGAGAGTCCCCGTAAACCACAAATGCAAGTATGTGTGTGTGTGTGTGTATACATACATATATATATATATATATATATAGTGAGGAAAATAAGTATTTGAACACCCTGCTATTTTGCAAGTTCTCCCACTTAGAAATCATGGAGGGTCTGAAATTGTCATCGAGGTGCATGTCCACTGTGAGAGACATAATCTAAAAAAAAAATCCAGAAATCACAATGTATGATTTTTAACTATTTATTTGTATGATACAGCTGCAAATAAGTATTTGAACACCTGAGAAAATCAATGTTAATATTTGGTACAGTAGCCTTTGTTTGCAATTACAGAGGTCAAACGTTTCCTGTAGTTTTTCACCAGGTTTGCACACACTGCAGGAGGGATTTTGGCCCACCTCCACACAGATCTTCTCTAGATCAGTCAGGTTTCTGGCCTGTCGCTGAGAAACACGGAGTTTGAGCTCCTCCAAAGATTCTCTATTGGGTTTAGGTCTGAGACTGGCTAGGCCACGCCAGAACCTTGATATGCTTCTTACAGAGCCACTCCTTGGTTATCCTGGCTGTGTGCTTCGGGTCATTGTCATGTTGGAAGACCCAGCCTCGACCCATCTTCAATGCTCTAACTGAGGGAAGGAGGTTGTTCCCCAAAATCTCGCAATACATGGCCCCGGTCATCCTCTCCTTAATACAGTGCAGTCACCCTGTCCCATGTGCAGAAAAACACCCCCAAAGATGATGCTACCACCCCATGCTTCACAGTAGGGATGGTGTTCTTGGATGGTACTCATCATTCTTCTTCCTCCAAACACGTTTAGTGGAATTATGACCAAAAAGTTCTATTTTGGTCTCATCTGACCGCATGACTCCTCTGGATCATCCAAATGGTCATTGGCAAACTTAAGTCGGGCCTGGACATGTGCTGGTTTAAGCAGGGGAACCTTCCGTGCCATGCATGATTTCAAACCATGACGCCTTAGTGTATTACCAACAGTAACCTTGGAAACGGTGGTCCCAGCTCTTTTCAGGTCATTGACCAGCTCCTCCCGTGTAGTTCTGGGCTGATTTCTCACCTTTCTTAGGATCATTGAGACCCCACGAGGTGAGATCTTGCATGGAGCCCCAGTCCGAGGGAGATTGACAGTCATGTTTAGCTTCTTCCATTTTCTAATGATTGCTCCAACAGTGGACCTTTTTCACCAAGCTGCTTGGCAATTTCCCGTAGCCCTTTCCAGCCTTGTGGAGGTGTACAATTTTGTCTCTAGTGTCTTTGGACAGCTCTTTGGTCTTGGCCATGTTAGTAGTTGGATTCTTACTGATTGTATGGGGTGGACAGGTGTCTTTATGCAGCTAACGACCTCAAACAGGTGCATCTCATTTAGGATAATAAATGGAGTGGAGGTGGACATTTTAAAGGCAGACTAACAGGTCTTTGAGGGTCAGAATTCTAGCTGATAGACAGGTGTTCAAATACTTATTTGCAGCTGTATCATACAAATAAATAGTTTTAAAAAATCATACATTGTGATTTCTGGATTTTTTTTTTTAGATTATGTCTCTCACAGTGGACATGCACCTACGATGACAATTTCAGACCCTCCATGATTTCTAAGTGGGAGAACTTGCAAAATAGCAGGGTGTTCAAATACTTATTTTCCTCACTGTATATATATACACATACATATACACATACATATACACATACATATATACACACACACACATATATATATATACATATATATATATATATATATATATATAAATAAACATACATACATACAGTATATATATCACAGAATAAAGAATAAATCCAATTTCCCCTGTAGATTAAAGTTTCGCTTTCTAATCCTTGACCGACAGAGGAGCATTTTGGCGGCAAGGATTTAAATCTTTAACAAGACTCAAATTGACACAGGCAGAGTGGAAGACTTCGTTTTTTTCCGATCAGGTAGAGTGTAAGTGATTTCAAAATGTTTCAGCCGGTTTATTTGTATCGTGTGTATATTATTTATCTCGTATAAGATGCCTTTGGTTGCGTTATGCTACAGTAAAGCACTTCATTGTAGTACGGTACTGTACATAGCATTATAATGAGAACACTATTATAATAAAACGCTGTGATTTTGTTTAGTGCTTAGTTGTGTTTGTGCATGTTATTGCGTGAAGAACGCGTCCACAAAAGGAGTTCATTCAGAGCCGCGCAGACGCGTTCATGTGCATTCGGGCCATTTTGTGCAGATAGCCTATAAGTGGTAATATTAACCTTATGTTATATAAATTACGAAGTGTATTCTATGTGAGATAAATGAGTTAAATCCCATTGATTAAAACCTGCTATCATATGCTTCATTCTACTGGTCAGCTTCAGCGCGCTCAGCTCAAAACAGAAATGCAGAACGTTATAATACAACGTTATAGTGAGAGCACTATTGTAAAAAAAAAAAATGTTGTGAATTCTTAGGGGTTTAAGAATTTAAGGTTTAAGACGTTTAATCAAAACATAAAACATTATTTACCCTGTTTGTATCTGCGAGGCGTCCGTTACACAGTTTCCCTGTGTATTTATGATTGTCGAATGTCTGACTTGATTCTTGGTAATGTATTTTGCCCCGCCCCCAAATATATGATTCGACTATCGGCATGATTCGAAAATTCCGATTCGACTATGAAAATTCTTAGTCGGAGATACCCCTAATAAATATATATATGGTCCAGGTCCAATACCCTCAAATTCAAGGACTTAATGTGGGGACACATTTCAAGTGAAAACAAAGGTTACATCGCGTCACCTTGTAAGATACATTGTTACAGTTTTCATGTGTCAAACACAACTATGCAAAAAAGCAATTTATTTTGTTGTTTTTTGCATTTATTTTTGGCCATATGACAGAAATCTAATATTTGTTGTATTTCTGTTTTGCATAAAATTGAATAATATTTGGTACATACTATACTGTATTCTAAAATGATCTGATATTAACTTTTGCAGGGATTTTATTGAAAAGAGCTTAGGCTCATGTAACCAGAAGTTTTAAGATATATGAATATGCTTTTAAGTTTTTCTTGCCTCATGGCTTTACATTATCTTAACAAGCAAAGCAATTCAACATTACATCCTTTGGATCTCTGGCAATCTTTGTAATCTTCTTTGGTGAGCCAAATATCTTGAAATTTGCATTTTCCAGGCATCACGTTTCAGCCTATTTTTGCAATGTTTCACGGTGTGTCTGTGAAACGTTGAGGTACCATCCTAATGGTTAGGGAGTCGGGCTTGTAACCTGAAGGTTCTGGAATTGAAGGTGGGGATTGTGAATGAACAGCACTCTCTCCACCTTCGATACCATGACTAAGGTGCCCTTGAGCAAGGCACCGAACCCCTAATTGCTCCCCGGGCGCTGGAGCAATGGCTGCCCACTGCTCCGGGTGTGTGTTCACTGTGTGTATGTGTGCATTTGTTCACTACTCACTGCTGTGTGTGTGCACTTGGATGGGTTAAATGCAGAGCACCAATTTCGAGTATGGGTCACCATACTTGACAATACGTCACGACTTAACTTAACTTAACACAAAGTACCTCACGTGGGAAACACTTAACGTAACGCATTAGCGGACCGGAGGGAATAATATGGAATTTTCAAGGACCTGTATCTATGTTTGTTTATTTTCAAAAACTTTCCAGGGCCTTAAAAATTTTGTGAATCAGATTCACAAACTTTCAAGGATTTCAAGGACCCGTGGGAACCCTGTTATATATATATTTATTAAGTTTCAAATGTTCTCTGAAATGCGTGGTATGATCATAATGACACTGATATTGGAAACAGTGATTCTTTGGAAATAAACAAACTCTTATAAATATGATTTGTAAAGTAGAAATCTTTAATCTTGTAAGAAGTTAATGTGTGTGTGTGTGTGTGTGTGTGTGTGTGTGTGTGTGTATGTGTGTGTGTGTATATATATATATATATATATATATATATATATATATATATATATCACTGTTTCCAATATCAGTGTCATTATGATCATACCACGCATTTCAGAGAACATTTGAAACTTTCAAAAAAAAAAAAGAAAACATTTTCTTTTTTACAGAATGAGTAGTTGTCATTACAAATCAAATTTTAGACATAAAGAATTATTATTCTTTATGTTCAGAGTTTTACAGCATCCTATTTTACAGGATAAATTATAATAGTTTAAAATATATTGTCTATTAATTATATTTTATATATTTTTATTGTATAAATATTTATAAATATAAAAATTATTACAAAATGTGTTTTAAAAAAGCAGTTTATACTTATACTAATTTTCAAATATTCTGGTATTTACAATTTATGAAAGCCCGTTTCCGCCACTGAATAAAACATAAAAAAGGTAATTTCAAGTTTTTCTCACAATTCTGACTTTTTTTCCTCACAATTGCGAGATATAAACTTACAACTCGCAACGGAGAGATACAAACTCGCAATTCTGCCTTTTTTCCTCAGAATTGCATGATATACTGTAAATTCACAATTACGAGTTATAAAGTCCAATTCTGAGGGAGGAAAAGACTGATTATTTATTTCTCAGAATTACGACTTCATTTCGTTTATAGTAGTTTATAGTAGTTTATATAATAGTTTATTAATATATTTATTTAATATATGTATTATTTAATATATTTATTTATATATTAATTAATTTCTTGCAATTCTAATTTTTTTTTTCTAGCAACTGCGAATTTATATCACGCAAATCTAAGAAAAAAAAAAAAAATCTGAATTGTGAGATAAAAGAGTCACAATTACCTTTTTTTAATTCAGTGGAGGAAAGGGTTTCCATAACAATTTGCCAAAGAAAAAAAAAATGGTTATGATAAAAAATGTGACAGGGAAGCACATCTCTACCAACAGAAGAATAATTTAAAGAATTCATTTTAATATTATATATAATGATCTCAGAGTAGGTGTCATTAGCAAATCAAATTTATGAGTTTAAGTCTTAAATATTTCATTGCTTTTTTAAGTTTAGAGTTAACAGAGTGCATGCTGACTTGCCATGCAAGCAAGTCAAGGACTTATCCAACTTTTTCACTGATGACTGTCATTCCCATCAAACACAATATCAAGAATCAACATTACATCCACTTGATCAAGGCCACGATGAGATCTGATGAATGTTTCAACAGTCAAGTTTCTTTTTTCAAGATTTGAAGTTGTCAAAAGTGTCCCAAAATTCAGGCATATATAAAACACCTCTCAGAAAGAATGCTTTGTCAGAGGATTTTGGCAGACGGTTTGGACTTCACAAGTATCACATTCCCCAGACACTGTTGATGGACCAGCAGCCCACGCCAACACTTACTGAACCGAGTTATAGCAGAAATTGATTTCCACCCAAGTCGTAATTTCAATCTGCTTACTATGTATTACATTCCTCCCATAAAAGAATGAGACAATAACCTCATTTATCGCTACGAAGTGAGACGGGTATTGAAAATCTCCCTCTGTGCCAAATGTTCTTAACAGAGCACAAGCAACAACTTTGAACAAACAACCGAGTGCTCTCAATATAATTGTAAAGCCGAAGAACAACACCCGATGGGACTTCGCTGAACACCTCAGCCCCAATTTCCCAACAATTACACTGAATTTAAAAGAGAACAACTCGTGCTAATGAAGCAGATGGCAGACTGGAGTTATCGTTGTCCCTCAGGCAGATATATGAATGTGATTACATATTACTTCGGATACGAAACCATAGCCTACAAAGAATATTTCTCTTGTCAATTTGTTGCAAAATACACTCTCATGTGACCCAGCTACAAAGTCGTATGGCTAAATTCAACCAAAAACCATCCAAACATCTTACGTTAGAAAAGTTAATATACTGTACTGTAGGACCAGTCGAAGTGTTTTTAAGGTGACGGGTCAATTCACATTATATGTCAGTTCAAAGATCCAATAGCAGTGCTTTTGATGCCTTTGCAGAGCGAAGAGCACTTGTGCAGAGCTATACATCAGAAACACACTACAGATCCCTGCTGCTGCTGCTGCTGCTGCTGGAGACTAAAGAATGTCATGATCACTCCAGACACATAAGCCGTGAGCGGCAGGGACAAAGACTCTCTGCAGACAACTCTACTGCAATAAGAGAAAGACGTGAATGAGGGGTGCCGGACAGCCTTTAGATCTGGCTGTCTCTCGCAAAGATAACCTGAAATTACAGCTCAAATGATGCAAATACAGACAGTCTTTGCTGTAGTGAAAACAGGTGCTCATTCTGAACTAGAGCAGCACAATTTGATATAGGCCTATTTCTATTGATATAGGTAAGAAAAAAATGCACAAAAGTCCATTAAAACCTTAATCAAGCTTGCATAATAAAATAATAATAATAATAATTATTATTATTATTATTATTATTAACTGTATAAAAATAATTATAATAAATATAAAATTATAGTATTGGTAATAATAATAATATATAATGTAAACATCATTGTTGTTGTTGTTGTTGTTGTTATTATTGCAACAATAATAGTTAATAATATTCAAAAACTGTTCTAGTTACAAACATAGTTTTGGAACCTTATTCAATACTAATGCAGTATTATTATTACTATTATGAATTATGAATTATTATTATTATTAACAATTAATGAATTACAATTTTAAGAATGTTCCAAAAATATATTTTTGTAATAACAATAGTTTTGGAGTACTATGTATATATAACATTTTTTAATATGTTGCTAATATAACAAAGGTAAAACACACACACACACACAAAATACTGTTAAAGCAGCATGTGTAAAAAGCTTGAATAATAAAAAAATGATATATTATTAGTAGTAGTAGTAGTAGTATTTACAATTCATTATTAATTACAATGTCAATAATGTATATTTTTGTAATAATAGTTTTGGAACATTATTGTAGCAATTAAATATTATTGTAGCAATTAAACAAATATATAATGATGATAATATACACATAAATATATCCATGCACACATATGTATTTTATATAATCATATTATTATTATTATTTTTAAACTTAAAGATCTTACCAAATTGTTACATTCCAAATCAATTGAAACACTGCTGTCTGTGTTCATGTGTTAATAGAAAATTAAATATGTCTAGAGCTGTGCAAGTATGAAAATATTCATATTCAATACTGCATTCAAAATGCATGTTATAATTAAACTGTAATGGTGCTGTGACAGCTTTGAGAGCACTGAAAACAAGCCTCACACATACTCTGAATTTACTTCTTCGCTTTGAAGCTATGTATGTATTAATTAAATGACAGTCTTTGCGGTTTAATAATCACACAAGGCCGTATTGCATATGGCCCCCTGAACACACTCTCCAACACCTACTGCATATGTTGCAGCACAAGTGCAAGTGTCAGGTTGAATGCATGTAATCTACAGTACATGCTGTCAAATGTAATGACAGCCACTTGCCACGAAGCCCATTACACACATGTAGACACTTACATCAATTGCCGTACGTGGACGTGTCCCAAAAAAAAAATTATAATAAATTTCTGGTAAAAAGAACATGTGGGTCTCCATGGCGATGGCCATCTGCGGAGCTTCCAGGGGGCTACTGGCTTGATGGACTCACGCCCAGATGAAGGAACAGTCCATTCATTCCCAGCTCGAGTAACGTGTGATGTCCCAAGAATGAGACTACTGACACCCACTCCTGCATCGACCGTAAACAAAGGTCTCAAAGATAACTCAAGATGCCTGTGAAGACATGGAATGACCTTAGGGAAGTGTTAAAGTTAAGAAAGTGATGAAACGTAATGTTACAAAGTGATGTCGTCACTGTGAACCACAGCCAACTAAAAGGAACATAGAGCTTCCCAAAGAGTCACTTAGGAGGTTCTATTTGGAACAGAGCCGGAGACTCTTGATCTACTTCATGGTCAGAAACACAGATGTCTACAATGTCTTGTTGGATATAGAATCATGTGACCAGCACACAGCTGGGCAGACCTCAAAGCAGATGAACTAAGACGTAAAGGGTCTTCTTGTTAGGCTAATCAGCTAGGAAAGAGTAGCAATCTGGAAACACCTCCTCTTTTAGTGAGATAAGTAATAGATGAAAATATGCTTTAGCAAGAGAAACATATTGATTTGTTGTGCTTGCAAAGGCAAGGAACTAGTCAAAACTATTATTTCCACCAGACATATATAAAAAAGCAGAAATCATGCAGCTTGTTGAGGAGAGGTGTGCTACCTTTCTATGATTTCCACCTGAAAAGCCAAAAATTGACCAGACCCATATTTTATATATATAATACCATCAAGTTGTATTTCAAATATATATATATATATATATATATATATATATATATATATATATATATATATATATATATATATTTTTTTTTTTTTTTTTTTTTTGACAAAAATGATACAAATTAAACTGAAATATTAAATAAATATAAAATAACACTGAAACATAAAATAACACTGCACCATAGCAGCCACCCTTAATGTGCTCATCATTTTGTAGTGGAAATAATGTTTTTGAAAAACAGTGACACTTTTTGTATTTTGTAATTGAGCCTTATGACGGATTTTGTGGTCCAGGGTCTCTCTCTCACACACACAGACACACATATATATATACATATATACATATATATATATATATATATATATGTATATATGTATATATATATAATTAATATAAATAATCAATATATCATTATTTAGTTTTGTGGCAAGTAGCTGTGTAATAACATAAGTGGAATAAATAAAACAAAATCAACCCTGTGCCCACACAAATTAACCTTTTAGATTATGGAAGGAACGATTTCCTTTAGATGGACTAAACAAAAAATATACAGTTAAAATAAATAATTATTTTATTAAACCAATATTACTTCCACTGTTCAATCAGCATTTATCATGACAGATTTAACATCGTTAAAGATTTCAGAGCATTTTGATTCGCTCTTTGATGTCAGAGCAAAGATGCCATCTGAGGTTTGCTTTTCATCATAAAGATGTACTAAGTTGACATCATATCTTGTAAAGACGCCTTTTGTGATGTAGCGAGACAAGATTGAGCTACAAGCATAAAAAAGCTTAAAAACAGGAATAAGCCAAAGCAAGCAGAGATACTCTCTGCTTGGATCATAAATGTACACAACATCACTTCTGCAGGCCCACATAGTTCAACAAGGGTGATGACTCACCGGCATAAAACAGCTTCAAAGCCACATAAATATAGCCAAGTACACATCAAATATAGCATAGTCAGTGTGGGCATGTGTGTGCCTCTAACAGAGCGGCTGCTCGTCATGCAGGTAGCATCTAAATGATGTTCCTTTTTGCATTAGCCTTTGTCCACTGAGGCTCCGAGGAATTCAGACAGCCCTTTTGCTAAGGCAGACAGGAAGACAATGCACCATCACTTCCTCCCCCAGAGTCACAGAACATAAGAGAGCCGTATGAGAGAGAAGAGGAAGAGAATAAGGGGATGGCACCATGATATATTTATTAGGACTATCCAAAGTGTCTATATTCAAAGATAGTGTGAATACTGCGACTCAGAGTTTGCAAACTTCTTAAAAGTCTCTCCCAAAAAAGGAGCAGAAATATGACTTTGGAACTTTAAAAGTGAGGCAATACGGCAGTAAGGTCTGCATCTTGCTGTGCTCAGACATTAAAATGCACCCTGCATTTGAAATGTGACATATAGGCCTGTTTTAGAACGTACACAAAAGCAAAGAATATTTTGGGTGTTTCTTCAACTGTAGGCAATTTTGGAAAATAAACACTCTCAGAACAGATTTTTACTCTCTTACTAGTTTGACAAATCTGTCTGCTAAGAATAGCACAAATATTTATACAACAGTGTCATTTCAACCATATATAAAATCATATGTGTGCATTTCTTTGGTGGAAATAATGATTAAAAAAATATATATATATATATATATTTTTATGTCAAGGCAAAATATATTTGGCAACTTTATGTGACAATTATCAACTTAGTTAATTTTAATATATAAGTGAAAAATATCCTGACGTTTTCTTTACTTTCTTCACATATCGTAAGTTTTATCTCAAACATGTTATGTCTGAGATGAACATGCTTGAGATATTACTTAAGCTTTCTTGGTAAAAAAGTGTGCTAACCTTACAAAATTTAAAAAAAAACACGTTATTGGTAAAAATTGTTGTGTGAAAATAGGTGCCACAACTGTAATTTTAAAAATATAACAAAAAACTAAATTTAACAACAACCCTTTGGACAATAAAAGTGTGCAGAGTTACAGAAACACCCATTTATTTCAGCATCAATTTTACAGAGGCAGGTATTCTCTTGACGCTGACCTATTTCATCAAAACACATTGAAAATATATTACAAATCTATTTATCAACACAATGCAGACTTTTATGAAGCAACACAAAGTAATAGACATCTATCGAGTTCCATACGCAGTGACACAAACACAAACAGTAAATCTCACTGGTTATTAAGTAGTTTATAGCTACACTTTATTGTTCGGATTCTGTTTTATGTAGATTTATGACAGATTTTCATAATTTACTTCCTAATATTAAAAGATACTCTACTGCATGGCTGCATTGTGAAACGGGCCTTAGGTCTGTCAAAGGAATCTATGAGCCCACGGGAGGAAGCCCCTCACAAACATCATGCGTTTTATCTTGTGAACTACACAGTAAATAAAACTACCAGCTTTATTTCAATGATTGGAGACATTGTGCCTCATTTCTGATGTGCCGCTTGCCGGCAAGAGGCAAAACTGGGGCAACATGAATTTTAAATGCTTCCTGTGAAGTACAAAAGCCGTGCGCTCAAAACACGGAGAGTGAAATCTTCCCCTCAAGCCATCTCCAGCAAAAAATAAGACACGTTTTTGGTAATAAACGGATTCCAGTGCCTGCAACTGATATGAGACAATTTGGCCCTTCCGGAACGGCCCTATCTGTCTGAGGAGAAACAGAGGGCTGATGCAATGCAATGATCCCCGATTGTTCCAAAAATGTCAGCTTTTCATCATCACTAAATCCTCTGTCTTGCGGAGGGCATGGACGAGGCACACAAGAGAGATAGGCGCACGCATGCCCGGGGTCCTCCCAGAGGTCTGCGGCTTTACGCGAGCTGCTCGCGCTTGCGCTTGCGCTCCGCTGCTCAGTGCCTGCTGTTCGGTGAGATCAGAGATGGAGTCGGTGGGGAGGAAAGCGGAAGACACACAGCATTAACTTCATTTTAAGCTCCAGTCCCACACCATAAACATCTTCTCAGTATTGCACTTCAGTTTAATGACAACCTGAGATTTAATAAGGACATTCCTCCACTTTAAAATAAAAAAAATATATAGAATGGCACTGCAGTGTGACACTGTCTGAGGTACAACAGGTTTAACTGTACAGACATTTTGGTTATAGGGAAATTATTTATTGTAATTTCAGAACTAATTTGATGGATTTTAGAACTCATTTAATACTTTAAAGGAATAAATATTTGAAGATAACATGCAATACCATGCAAAATTATGGCATAATTCAAATAACATGCAGTAATGTAACAAAAAATTTGTTTTTGTTTTTATGGTTCTTTCGTAATTCTGTGGTGCTATTTATTTTCATGTAGCATCAATATTTTGGTAAATATTTAGGTCAGATAAATTTTAGAACTTCTATTATTAATTATGAAACATTAGTACACTGTAAAAAAAAAAAAAAAAAAAAGAAAGTTGAGCCAACTTAAAATGAAGGCAACCAGCTTCAGCAGATTTTTGAGTTTTCTTGTCGTTTTAAGTTTATACAACAAAAATTTGAGAATCTCCCACAAAAATAAGTTGAGCAAACTCAAAAATCTGCTGAAGCTGGTTGCCTTCAAATTTTAAGTTGAATTTTTTTTTTTTTTTTTTACAGTGTACAGATAAGTTTTTTCTGTAACATTCTGGAATATTCTAGTACTTTCTGGAACATTCCAGAACACTGTGGGACTAGTCATAAAAGACAAAAATCATCCAACAGACACTTTTGAAGCTCTGGATGACTCACTTTTGGTAACTGTTTGTGTTTTTCATTATTATGCATGTACCATGTAATTTATTATGCATGAGTAATAACAAATTAGCTTGTATAAGTATTAAACATTTATTGTATAAATTATTGTTAATGTATTGTATAAAACATTTTTTTTTTGTTGTCATGAGCACTCAAAAAGTAATGTGATTTTCGTATTCAATATGTCAAACTTCAGTTTCACAGTGTAAAAAATCAACATTTAAAACAAAGTTGTTTACACTGACTTTTTAATAAAAAAAAATAAAAAAAGTGGTAACATTTCTTTTATTGATTTTAAATTTTACTGACGAATGCATAATGTTTTACTGACAAATGCATAACAAAGGCAAAATGGTCCATTGTCAATAGTGTAGTGATGTTTGAAGCCAACACTGAAATTATGTTCAAACCATGGCAAATTTGCGTGCCTAACTTGAACATAACCAAAATCTGTGCTCCTGATCGCACTAATTCCAATTGAAATTGGTGGATTTCGCCCATGAATATTCATAATCATTTTAATTTACAATGAGACTAATTACTAATTTTTTTAACTTGTAATTACTTGCATTACTCAGAATTAGTGAGTGTCATTCTGTATGAGGTGCTCAATGAATTTGAATGCCTACAATTCGTATTATTTCCCCAAATTATCTACTGATGTCATGGCTGGAAAAAAAAAAAAAAAAAATGAAACACCGCATTCACTAAAGAGTGAAATCACTGAATATGGGGGACAATTTTAGATGTCAACAATAATTACGAATGATCCAAGTAATTTCAATCCAGGGATTTTTTCTTCAAACACCTTTCAAATTTGTCCATTTCTGAAAGACCCTTCCCCACCCCCATCTATTATCTCTTTATTTTAAATGCACCACAGTTACATCATAAATCACTATTACAGCCATTTACTTTCATTATGAGTCACACAGACTTCAGAAATTCATTACACTGAACATGTTGTGTGCAATGTTAAAATCAGACCAGAAGCTGCTAAAATGTCCTTTAAAAATAAGCCCAACTGGTCAGGATAGCGATGCATTGTTACTCAAGGGTGCAACAGATGAGGTTTGAATCTGGCTAATTCATGATAAGCTTCATGTATGTGTTGCCATCAAAAAGAGAATTTTCGGATTAGCTGTGTCATTTCTCATTTTCTAAAGGCAAATATGTATTTGCTGAAGCAACAGTCCTGTGTGTATCATTCCAGAACTCTACACACAATGCAAGAGGACTGTGACTAAAGCTTTGGACACAGTTACACTTTATGCCTGACGCTAACAGGACTCACTAGATATGCATGAAAACCACAACTCTCACATTAACCATCGAATTTCACCATGAAATCAGCAGATTTAATTTAGCTGAACAGCTGTTTTACTTCCAAACCCCTGGATAGCCATTATTGCCTTGACTGCTTCTGTAGTCTTGTGCATCGACTGCCCGTAAGGTCACATTTGCATGGTCTGCTATCTGCACTCACTCATGACTGGAATTGTTTATAATATAGCTTTGGAGAAGAGTTTAAAAGGTGAGCTTGGTACTTTGTGTCTTCCCAAAAGTTTGGTTTTAAATTAACCTATTAATAATGTTCATGGAAGACAGTGCATGACTAGTTCTGGTAAATGTTAACACTTTAGCTCCTGGGATATAGCTAATAGTTAATGGAATGATCAGAACATTCCTAATTATCTTTATCAGGGAAAATCAATGATTAATGATTAGTCTGGGCTCTTTACTGTTTAAGGATAAGATAATTATATTATTTGAAATATTATTACAATTTAAATATAAAAATTTCTAAAATTTTATATATTTTAAGATGTAATTTATTCATGTTATGGTAAAGTTAGTTGAATTTTCAGCAGCTATTGATCTTCAGTGTTACATGATTCTTCAGAAATCATTCTAATATGCTGATTTGGTGCTTTAAAAACATTTATAATTATTATTATCAAAGTTAAATGGGTCCTATTATGCTTTTTTCACTTTTTGAATTTTAGTCAGTGTGTAGGCTATATATAGTGTGCTTGTTTGGGCATAATAAAGATATAAGTAATAACTCGGAATTTGTGCTCTGCATTTAACCCATCCAACGTGCACACACACAGCAGTGAACACACACACAGCAGTGAACAGCCATTTATGGGCAGTGGGCAGCCATTTATGCTGCGGCGCCCGGGGAGCAGTTGGGGGTTCGGTGCCTTGCTCAAGGGCACCTCAGTCGTGGTATTGAGGGTGGAGAGAGAGCGCTGGACATTCACTCCCCCCACCTACAATTCCTGCCGGTCCGAGACTCGAAAGTCCACTCCAAAGGGAGATATTTCGCTTTTTAAGAACTAGAACGAACGGCTCATTAGGCCTACCCTTTTTTCCCGGGTATTGTGATGTCACAAAGTGGCCTATTAGAATATCATTAAAATAAATCCCGCCTACGGAAATTCGAATGGTTGGCACGTGGGGAGGGGTGAGGTGCGAGGCTTGGTTGAGTGCATCAGACAAGACGACAATGAAGGAGTGCTGCTGTAGCGTCAGGTTTTCGCAATTTATTACACATGCACCTGAATAATTATGTATTTAACTATGTATGTTACAATTATGAAAACATTTTTATACATTTCTGACAGTACAATACTGGACAATGATGCAATCTGCAGAATTTACACTTCAATTATGAGACTACAGTGTTTCCCATGCATTGATTTATTTGTGGCGCCTGCCACAATATCAAAACTGACCGCCACAAATAGATTTTCCAAAAGGCTTTGACTTCGTTGAATAAACATGAGCACTGCACGTTTCAAAATCGAAACCCAGTGCGGGTGTTTTTATATCACTGTATTTCTGAAGGAAACTGACTGTCTTCAGAAAATTTTGGATGTCATTTTCATTTCATCTTGCATGTAAAGTCTGATGGAGTGCTGCTTTGTGTACAGCGTTACCGAGGAAACCTCGCTCTCTACCACTCAACAACCATAGATAGGTATAGATTCCCTATTCGACCGCTCCGGATGCGTTGACACGTCCGCCATCTTGGAACGGTCAACTTGACGTCATTCACCATAATAAATCAATGAATATTCAAAGATATACAAGTGTGTAACCTGCTGCTGTAGATGCACACAGTCAACGCGCTCAAAGGTTTGCAGACCGTTCCAAAAATGGCGGATGGCTTACGTACCATGGCCCACAGAAACATTCGCTAATGTGGCATGTCTACGTTTATATATCTGTTTATATATCAGCGCCTCCTACTGGCAGAGAATGAAGTGGCATATATATGCCGCCACAAACAGAGTGTCTGGGAAACACTGGACTACGGTATACATAAACATAATACATATTGCCATTGCACTTATTTGTACATAGTAAATGCAGTTATTTTTAAGCGGTTGTTGACATCCTGCCTAAAACGTGATTTAGCCAAAAAAAACACACAACAATAACGTTACCACTCTAATATGTCTTGTAATATCCGTGCATGCAAAGGTTCTGCGCGATGCTCTTGTTCAATATTCTCGGGGTCTGAATCCAGCTCCAAATGATATGGCAATATTGACGCCAGACGGAACTTGCTGCTTTGGCAAGGGGCAGGGCAGTACTGAAACGCCGTCTAAGCTGTTCGCCAATCACAACGCACTAGGACAGCTAACCAATCACAACCCATTTCGTTTTTCGGAAAGCGGGTCTTCATCAAACCCGGAACTAATCGAGCCGTTTGTGCCAGGCCAGTGATTATCTTACTATAGGGAGATGAGAGGGTCTGTATTACTTACTATTGGAGAAAGCGTAATGATAACTTGGATCATGTGTGCCTTAATAACCAATCACATTACAGCCTTGACATCATTGAATTTCAGTCAGAGTTGTACGATACTCAGTCGCCGTTTACGTATAGCATAGGAATGAATTAGAAGTGCGTAAGCTGAATCCCACCTGTCACAAAAAGTCAGTGACTTCTCTTATAAAACAGCATTTTTTTCTTGGTAAACTCTAAAAAATAGTTAAATCCAAAAGTATTGTTTAGTGTAAAACATGTTGAGGATTAGCAGATAGGCTCTCGATTCATTAAATGATAAGCCGTTTCCTCTAAAGAGCTGTTTATTCAGCATAGTGAAGCCTCTCCTCCATTGACATCCATTAAAAAAAAAAAATGGCCTCTGGTCTCCTTTCCCATGTACTGCCAGACCAGAAGCGTTAGCTTCAGCCGTTACGCTTTTTCGGTTAATGGTTGCAGGCTTGCCTTCTAGTGGCTTTGGCCAGGCTGGGGAAAAAGGTATTGTAATAATATAATTTATGTGAAAAATAAGGCGTTTTTCAAACCACCAAGCATGAGAGCATGTTCTACAACACCCCCAAAACAAAATCAAGACTTCGTAAAAGATCATAATAGGACCCCTTTAAAAACGTGCTGCTTAAAGGGGTCATCGGATGCCCATTTGATATAAGTTGATATGATTCTTTAGGGTCTTAATGAAAAGTATATAACATACTTTGGTTAAAATTTCTTAATGGTAGTGTAAAAAACACCTTTACCCTGTCAAAATCAGCTCTGTTTTTAGCAAGCCATTTTAATCCATGTTGCTTTAAATGCTAATGAGCTCTGCTGACCCCACCCCTCTCTTCCGTGGGGTGACGAGCAGTACTTTACTTAAGCTGCGAAACTGGCTAACTAGCAAGTTATAAGGAAAGGCGATTTGCAAAGATTCATAAAAAACCCTTATACTCACTTCTTCTGTAGATGAAGTAGATGATGCTGGATCACGAATGATTCACGCGAACATAGACGCATTTAGGCAGATTGGGGATCGGCGCATTCCCTTCAAAACGAAAGTAACGTTAATCCTCTGCGTCTTCAGTGGCTCAGATGTCAGGAGTAAATGACGACTGCTTTATTCATTATTACATTCAAAACAAAACACCTCAACTGCTTAATCGGAGACACCTTTTCTTCCCCTGCACCGGAGTCGACACAATGGCGGACAGCTCTCAGCTCACTCAGGGCGGGTTTAAGGTAAGACGGCCCTGTCAATCAACTATCGTGAGAGCGGCCTGTACAGAACTACGTCATTCTGACAGGAATCTCAGAACAGCCTGATTTGAGAAAGAGGATTTAAAAAAAAAAAAAAAAACACTGGGTGGATTTTTATCATTATAGGATGGATATGTACACACGCTTCCAACACACATTTATGTTCAAACAACTTGCAAAGTGAATTTTGAATCCGATGACCCCTTTAATATTTTTGTGGAATCTCACTTTTTTCTAAATTGTTTGATGAATTAAAAGTTCAAAAAAGCTTTTGTTTTAAATAAACATTCTTATTTTAAACTAAAAAGTACTTTTTTATTTTAAAGTAACATTTTTCTTAAACATTATAAATGTCTTCTGTCGCTTTTGATCAATTTAATGTGGCATTGCTGAAGTAAAGTATTTAAAAAAAACCTTTAAAAACAACATAAATTAAACATTTTAACAGAAAAAAACTTTTTAATAGTTTATATGTATAAAATATGGAATTACAAAAATGATTTTTAAAATTTATTTTCTAATAAGTTTTCTGAACACTGACATTGGTCAGAAATACAGATAGTCCCGCCCCCAGACTCATATCATTGGTTGAGTCTGTTTTGCTGTGTCAGACTGGTCAGGATATAAAAACTGTTTGTGTGTGTGTGTGTGTGTGTGTATGTGTGTGTGTGTGTCTGTCAGGGAAATCAATCTGAATGGATAATAGCCTCTGAATATTAAACTGGCACTAGACAAAGTGTTTAACATTGAAAAAAATTACACTTCAGCTTTAATATCGTCTAACACTATGCTAATGTGATTAGAAACTAAAAACTGAAAACAAAAATTAAATCGTTAACTATGACATTAAGTTGAATACTGAAAAGCAAATAAACTTGCATTCATACGCTATTAACACAGTCAGAAAACAGCTCTTTAAATCTTCTGAATGCCTGGTGAATGTTTTGATGGAGGTTTTCATGCCTACCCCAGGTATTCGGTCTTATCGGCAGCCAGGGGAGCTGCTAATCCATGCAAACGCACAGCGCAGTGGGGCGACAGGAACAAACCTAGAACCTCATTACCAGCGTTCTGGCAGTAAGCATGTCTGACCTCTAAAAAATTAGCTGCTCTGGCCAATTCCACACAGCCTGCTTATGAATTAGGGTTTGAAAACCTATATTTCACCTGGGACAGCAAGAAGATTCAGATCAAATGCAGGTCAACACTTTATCAGAATCTGGTGGCTTCTCAGTGCTGCAGGTAGCAATATCAAGGACCAATAGAACTTTATATTAAATAGCAGAACAGAGAGAAAAATTTGTCCCAAGTGGGGCACAAAGTCACAACGGCAGAAATAAGTCTGATTGCAAAGCAGTTGCTAGGTCACTACTCGGTTGCTTACTCAACGCCCTCCACCCCTCCCTAAATATGGCCTCTGATGCTCCTTCAATTGAAATTTCCCAGTTTTGTCTACTGCCATGAAAAAAAATCAAAAATATATAAATAAATACAAAACAGTGTAGAAACAATTTTGACATTTAGAAATTGCTAGTAAATTTCACAAAGAATCTGCAAATAACACATCCAATTAAACATGAAACACCGAAGTACGAAAAAAGTATTTTCTTATACTCCAATAATTAAAAAAATAATTATTTTTACAGTACTGGTGAAAATTGCCAGTCTGATTACAGCATTAAGATGCGGTCACATTTACCATTGTTTGGCGTATTTTTTAATAGGCAAAATAGTCATTTTAACTGGAATCCACATAAACGAAATTGAAAAAAAATTCTTGAGAGTGAGAAATATTTCCATTTTCAGATTTCACACAAATTCGTCACACTGACCAACAAAAATCTGCTTGGTTTGAAAATGACTTCTGAGCTGTGTTCATATCGCTACATTTGACAATGGACCTTATTGGCCACCAAATTTCAGAGATTTCACTACTGTGATCACAACTTAAACTGCAAATGTATTTGCATGCATAGCACAATTGGTGCAAGTAATGTGTTAAAGTTTAATACTTAGGGTTAGTAGTTTAAGCAGTTAATGAGAGAAAAACTACACACAAAAAATTGGTTTAGAGTAAATTCAATTTCAAGTAAATTCACAAATAATTACATAGAAACAGATTGAATTATACATTAAAATTGTAAGTAGAAAGATTGAAATAGTATTTGCCTGTAAAAACGTAATCCAGTCTGTTTTATTTACAACTTCAAAAAACCATTTTTACTGTGTACGACAGGGTTTGCAAACTTTGACCCAGCACTGAGAATAAGCGCTCATATCTGGCACATTTCTTTTTAAATCAACGAATGAAAGATGTCTCCACAATAGCAAGGTCAAGGTGGATGTCATCTCTTCCAGCCCTTTGATTAATATTGCAGACCCGCAGCAAACAACCAGAACAGTAGATCCAATCGCCATTTATCAATGTCCATTCAAAGATTGGAAGGATCCTATATGACAAATGAAAAACATTCTGTACTTCATCTACCAGTCAGCATTTAATTTTATGCCATTTATTTGTATTCCGCTAACATACGTCTCTTGACTAAAATAAATCCAGATGGATATAAAGCAGCAGTGATTGTTAAAGACAGCACGATCACACCACAAAAAGCTTTCTGTTCACATTAACCTAATTTAACAATTTTCAAGCAATAAAAGCTACCTACAGGGTGAAACATTTCCGCTTTATCTGTATAACAGCTTTCATTTCAGACTTCGCGGCAGAGGGAGATTAACGACAGACTCGTTCTTAATTAGCCCAGATAAGGCACATTGTCAAGACTCAGTCTTGTAGCACACGATTGAGAACACGGAAGATCTGTCTCTATGCTGAAGGTTCCAGTGTTCGCTTCTGCGGAAATGACGGATATTTGTTGTCGATTAGGCCTCTGAAAAGCATTGTATAGGAATCAGACTGTTGAAGGGAATTAGAAGCAGCAACATTAACCTCCGAGGTCATTATTGCTCAAAAAAAAAGTGGCTTATCAACGAAGTTCCACAATCATTTAAAGGCACGGTTCATTTAAAAATGAAAATTCTGTCTCACCCTCATGCCCTTCCAAACCTGTATGACTTTCATATTTCTGTGGAACATGAAAGAAGATATTTTGAGAAATGTCTGTGCTGTTTTGTCCATACAATAAAAGTCTAAATTGTTTGGTTACCAACATTCTTCAAAATATCTTCTTTTGTGTTCCACAGAATCATACGGTCATATAGATTTGAAACGACATTGTTGAGTGAGTAAAAATGACAAGTTTCATTTTTAAGTGAAGCAACATTAAAGTAGTCCGTTATGTACAGTACGTATGTGGTATATTTCAAGTCTCTTGAAGCCATACAACAACTTTGTGTGAGGAAAAGACTAAAATTGGAGGCCATGGGTTCTTGTCACCATCAAGTCATGTCAAACCTGTGCCATATGAGCCATTTTTGATTTGAGAGCTGCATACTGAGTTGAATGATTCACTCTTGAATTAATGATATGAAAGTGAAAAATGACTTTGATTTCAGCCCTGTGGTCATTATAAATTGTTGCTGAATGGAAGAATGCTGTGTGAAGATTCCTTTTGTGTATCATAGATAAAAATAACAGCATGTGGATTTGGAATGACGTGAGGGTGAGTAAATAACAACAATTTATATTTTTAGTGTTAACTCTAATGGACACATTCCCTATGTTCCCTATGGTCACTTTCACTATGAAAACTTCAGAGTGATTCTATTTGCCAAATCCCAAGTTCAGTGTCTCAGCATGTTCTCCAAATAACCTATCGAGGCAAGACCATGTACTTTGGAATCACAGAGTAGCCACTAACCACAGTTCAGCTGTTCAGCGACTATTGCTTCTGTCCAACAAATCTACAGCCTGGAGTGGGTAGAAAAGTATAAAAGTGGGGGGGGAAGGAGGATAATTTAATCTAGATGCTTCAACTTGTGCCGTGAGCATTCGCTGATAAAATATTGCACTTAAATTTAGTAGCAATGCAAAAATGTCTGAGGTATTCTAGTACAGGTGGAATTTTTTTATAATGCTGTTGCTGAATACACAGGCAGCACAGATTCAAAATACAGCATAAATATAATCTACACATCAAAGAAATTGAATATAGCATCTATCTCTAAGAGAAAAACAAGACCTTCTGGAAGTAGACAATGCTCTGCACACATATTTGTCTTTCTGCTCCATTTATTGTACAACTCTTTCCCAAGGGATATTTTCCTTACAAAAGATAAAGGTTATACTGGACACAATGCATTTGCGAACCCAATGTTCCTATTTTTCATCAGCCATTTGCTGTTTGTACATTGGATAGTCATTACAGTACCATCATCTACGCATAAGCACGGAGCAATTATCAATGTAAACAGAATGGAACAGAACAGAATGTTTTTGTGTTTTGTCCCTACAATGAAAGTCAATGGGATCCGCTGTTGTTTGACTTTCAGTCTACAGATGAAAATAGCTTTTGGAACAACATGTGGATGACTGAGTGATAACAGAATATTCATTTATGCACTGAACTATCCTTCAGAACAGCCACTCAGAACACCGTATCAACCAGGGGCATATCCTCTGAGGAAAAATTGAATGAGAAAAAAAATTCAGAATACAAAAATAAAACGACGCAAATATATTACAAAATATGACATAGAAAAACGTATAAATCACTAATTTTTCTAAAGTAAAACTGTACAACAGTGACACCAACAGGTAAAGTTACAGCAGGAGTCAGTGTCTCTCACGCCTCCCCTGAGCCCATTGAGTTTTAACAGACCCCTAAAGCATGTGGTGGGTTCGGTGGAGGGAAATTGAGAATGAATGGGTGATATGATTGGATATGACTGGTTATGATTGGCTTTGATTGGTTCATGCGATAACAGCAACACCCTGGAAAACACATCATGACATTGTGTTTTGCATGGGCATCTCTCATATTATTCTTTTTAAAGTAAAAATCAAGTTTAAAACCATGTTGTGCATAAACTTAGAGTTCCAATGTTTCTTTCTTTAACTATGTGGATTTATAATTTATGATTTAGTGCTCAACCATATTTTGAAAACTACACTCAAAGGAGGAGATCAGATGAAAAAAATTCTAGACATTTGGTTTTCATTTCATTAAAAGTCCTTCATAAAATATAGAATTCTACTGGCTTGGTTCGCAGAATTGTACAAAAAGCATTTTTAGCTCCAGCTTTGAAAAGAGTCTCTTTTGCAGTTTGTTAAAATCCTTGACAGAGCTTCTTAATTGTTAATGCTCTCTGTTTCCTACTAGTCACTGTTTCACCACCCACAGGTCTGAGTTTTAACTCAAACAGCTCAAGTGTAACAAATAGCAGCATCCTTGGACAGAGAAAAAAAGGGTGTTGGAATTTATATTGGGTTTGAATTTCACACCGGGTGCCTAGTTCTGTTATATTGAGTCTGGCTTGCCAGCTCTTCCTAGGTGTCTTTCCTAGCAAACTGATGGCCCTATTTCCTTTTCCTGCTCGAACACATCATTCTGTCCAACACAGGGATGTCCATGACACATCGCACTTCCGGAGTGACAGAGTTGCTTTGTCAGAGTCTCTCTAAAAATCAGGTAACCAAGATTTAAAGTTTGCTGAAAGTACGAAGGGACAAACAAGGTGTAACATCCCCTCCGTTTGATTCTTTTGGATCAGATTTAACGATACGATAAAGTCGAGTGAGTGTGCAGCCTCGGTCAAAACGACCAAAGTAAATCTAGCGGGATCAATTCCATTACACATCTCTGAGTCATTGCACACTAGAGACTTCAGCGATCAATTCTTAATCGAGACATCAAAGCAACCACACTACTGTTCTTCCCATGTACTGCCTTTCTGAGACGCTGACAAGAAAAAGAGTGTTAACACAATGACAAGATGATTGTAACTATGAATCACGGTACAAAATTTGACTTATGTGTACTTTCAAAAACGTCTCTCAATCAGCTCGCTTTGACAGTCACACTGTGACTTGTGAATTTGCCTTTCTCAGATCAAGAAAGGTGAGATTTGCCTCATGTGCTGTTCTTCTCACTTCACTGTTACTCAAGAGACGTGCGGGTTGTATTGAGAGTATCGAAAGTCCCTCAGAGTCACGGGACGATGTCTTTGCCCTAACATGCCGAGGGCTGCAACATGTCTCGTCTGCCCGGTCTGATCTTGTTGCTCCCCGCTGTGACAGAACGGCCCGTAATTAATCTCTGGAGCGGGAACAATGAGACTGCAAATATCAAGGTTCAGATATATAGGGGTTAAGGCAGTTTGGCACACCAGAGAGCTGGGCCTGAATCGCTCTGGTGACATTTCTAAGAGAAAGTGGTTGAATGTATCATGAATTTGGAAGAAACTGAGGACCAAAACATTTAGTCAGCTCTTCATTATGCTGATCTAACAGTCAAAAGTACTTTGGCATCAAATTGACACTACAGTAAAAAAGACTTAATGATAGCCAGGCTAACAGGGAGTTGCAGAAAAAGTTAAATGTTTCTTAACCTTTGGTCACATAATGGAGCATCACTTTTGTCTTGGTGATGTATTAATGTAAAAACTGATGTTTGTCTTATCTGAACGTAACGCAGCAGCAATTACTTTTTTCTCAGAATTGTGAGTTTGAATACAAATCCCAGAATTCAGAATGTTTTTCTCAAAACTTCAAGTTTATAAAACAATTCTGACTACACTTCTAGCAATTCTGAGTTAAAATCTCGCAATTTTGAGTTTTCATCTTACAATTGACTTTTTTTGTCAGAATTCCAAGGTAACATCTTGCGATTTTGTCACAATTCTTACATTTTTCTCAGGCTCGCAAGTTTACAACACAAAATTCTGACTTTATTTCTAGCTATTCTGCATTTATATCTTGCCATTTTAAGTTAACATCTCACAATTCTGAATTTATATGTCTTTCAAGAGATGCCTAATTTCATGGAAAAAAGTATCACAAAATGCATATTTTGTTTAAGAAATGTTTTGGTGTATTCCATTTCGCATGAAGTCAGGAGTGTCTTCATATTAGTTTTTTGTAGTGGTTTCAAAAATAATTAAATTGTCACTGATGTTGGTATTGACCTCTGACATTTTGTTCTTGCGACAACCCTACATGTAAGTACTTGTTAAAAGCCAAAAAAGCTACTCTCTCTGTCACTAAAATGGCTAACCGATGAACACTGTTTATGAAAATACATGGTGGCTGAAGAACCCTTAGCAAACGGTGGCTAAGGGAGGGGCAGTAATTATTCCCACCACTGTCAAATCAGAAATGCACCCTGGCGTGCCGAAAAACACCAGCACCTGTGAGCTCAGGAACAGACCTGTTGTCTAAATGCTATCAACATCGCCTCTTTGACTCACTGTGAGCTGCTATTGTGTGAGACAGATAACAGTCACAAAAGAACCACCGGAGTTTTTCTATGCTGGATAAGCCATGGTTTCTTAATTCATATTCCACAGGTCAAAACTTCAGAAAAACAACATCTGTATTAGTCAAATCGATCACGTTTACTGAAAACCCCACCTAGGAGGATAAATATGGTTAGTCTTTTCTGGCAGGTCAGTGCTGTCTGTCTGACAGCTCATTACTTTGGTTATTAAGAATCACAACAAGTACAAAACATCCGCAATACCAGAGTTAAAGAATAAGTAATGTTTGACCAAACATCCTGGTCCAGGTCTTGTGTGTTCCACAAAAGCGTATTTTAACACATACTCAGCAAATAGCAACTATTAGCGCAAGACTAAAGTGCATTAGTTAAACACGCATGCAATGAGTCTGCCTGTTTTTACACAGTCAAAGACTGAGCATAATCAAATCGAAAGATTCTCAATGTGCAACACAACAGAAAAAAAAGTCACAAAACACTGACACACAAGGACAAACTTTCATTGCCTTTTCAATGCACTTAACTGCATACTGCTTTCAGACTAACATTGTATGTTGTGAATATAAATATGCAGGCCAATATATTTCCCAGATGGCACTAGAAGTGCTGAAGCTCCATACATAGCATATATCCCTTTCAAAAGGAAATAATGTTGATCATGCCTTTAACACCGAATACAAAAAAGTTATATTCTGGGTTGCCAGGTACTATGAGAGAGAAGTGTTTGAAAAAAGAAAATTACCTTAGGAAAAAAAACACATTTAAGGAAAACCATTTAGGCCTGGTTGTTCCTCGAAAAATTGTCATTTCAAATAAAGTGTGGTAAATTCAATTAATGAATTGAATCACACACACACACACACACAAACACAAATATTTACAAGTTAGTGGTTGCTGGAAAGGAATTATACCAAAATTCTAAGGATCTTTTTTGTAAAAAAAAAAAAAAATAAATAAATAAATAATAACCACAAATAAATAAACGTGGTTTTTGTCCAGAAAATAAAATACGCTAAATGTACCTCAGATGCAAACTTTTTTTTTAAATCAAGTTTATTTTTTTTCCACCACCTCAAACTGTTTTTTTTAAAGTCTAACATATTTAGTGAATTATGTCTTTGATGTTTTTACTGAAGAACAAAACAAGAATTTTTCTTTGTAGGATTGTAGCACAGGTTTCATGTAAACTACAGTAAGACACCTGTTTGGTTGCTGTTAATAAGTATGACAGACACTTTACCATATGTCAGTGACTGTAATGAGCACATAAGAGCTGCATCCTAATACTCACGATCTGTGATATCACAGCATCATTCATTCTTGGGGTTCATTCAGTGTTCATCAAAACCAAAAGAATTAGAATCCCTTGGATCGTTCAAAGCGCCTCAAAAGCCTAGCTATTGAGTTCAGTATGTTTTGAAACACAGCCACAAGAAGTCACACTTACCAGATTCAACACCGTTTCCACTATATCTCTATTGCTGACCTCGCCGACTTGAATGAGACCGGTGAGGACTGCGAATTTCGTCTTGATATTCCTAATCGGAACCGAGGGGTTTATCACCCCGGCCGGTAGCACCACCGATCCGGAGCAAGACATCATCATCATCATGTCACCGGTACCGGAGCCCGCGGCAGCTCCGTGCTGCCTGTGGCCGGGAGGAGGTGCTCTGTCGCCCGGCGTGGCAACCGGCTGAACGCTCGCCATATCCTATCAGCCGCGGTGTTTAAAAACAGCGCTGTATCATCAAGAACAAGAGGTGTTTTGGTCAAATCAAGTTCGATGAGATATCTACAGCCACTTTAAGGGGAAAGAAATCTCCGACAGTGATTCAATATCCACCGGCTGTGCAGCAAGAGTCCAAACGCATGTGGCAGGTTCACATACACTACAGGTCTACAGATGCTCCGCACACTGTACTTGAGCTCTTGCTTCCCTCTCTGATTTGTGTTCAGTGATATGTGGTATGTGGGTTTGCATTACCCAGCTGGGTGTACCGATCAAATGTTTCTCATGCTGAGAAAACGCCCTCTATGTGCAGTAGACTACCGTAGGCTGCAGTGTGCGTCCTGTCTGCACCTTCATGGGTCGAAGGGAAGATAGAGATTTCAGATGGATCCCTACCGATCAAACAGGTAAATATGGGAAGCTAGACGGAAGCAGAAGATCTTTAGATTACAGCTCAGCAGTCACATGAGCCAATTTAGAATAAATGTTTTTTTTCCCTCTTAGATAGATAGATAGATGGATTATCATCATCATCATCATTATCATCATCATCATCATCATTATCATTATTACACGGATTGGTCAATCACAGCAATAACATTCGCAATATTAATATGGCAACGCTATCCGCTACTGAAGCTTGCGCTACTTTCTCATATCACACTGTAAAAAAAAAAAAGTAATATATATATATAGCCTATATACATATAGAAGAATGGACCTGTTCTGCAGGTGCATTAGAGCTAATATTAGCATCAAGCTTGATAAAATAATTTATGAGATTAATAGTACACTTTTACTCAGAACTCATTTATCAAACCACCATCGAGTGTTTGTAATAACTTCCTTTTACGATCACATGTGGAATTTGGTCGTTTACTGTTGTTAAAATCTGCTATTTATAGCCTTTTATATCACTGCACAAATTAGCAATTAAGATGTACACATTCACCTCAAGAAAATCACATACAAATATCCTATCGTAATCGTGTGTTTATTGTCTTATATAATCTATAGTGGCTGTTTATGTCATGTTTATTTCTGCTGTGTAAAAGCCTTAACATGTATGCTCTGCTGAAACTCACATTGTTTGTGATGCTACAACCGCCTCTCCGTTCTTAAGTTGCCAGGGATACATTCCAGGTATAATACACATTAGTAAAAGGATCTATTTTAATTTTTATTTGTCTATATACACCTTGTGCAGCCACGGTACATTATAAAAGTAGCCCAAAAAAACGCAACCCAAGGCTCTGTAATTTTTCCCGCGACTGTATTTTCAAACTAAACCACTTGTGCCGCTATCTTTACCCTGGCAACACTGGTTCGCTGTACCCTCATCACACAATGATAGATAACCTTCTGCACTGCGATGACAGCCAGAAGTTGGGGTCAAACCTTATCAAACAATTAATTTGCATTAAAAAAATATATTAAGGCGTTAAAATTTTTTGATTAATCGCACGTTAACCCTAATATATATATATATATATATATATATATATAGGCCTATATAGATATAGATATATATATATATATATATTTGTGTGTGTGTGTGTGTGTGTGTGTGTGTGTGTGTATATATATATATATATATATATATATATATATATATACAGTCATGGCCAAAAATGGCACCCTTGGTAACCCTTGGTAAATATGAACAAAGAAGGCTGTGAAAATTAATCTGCATTGTTAATCCTTTTGATCTTTTATTTAAAAATTCAAAGAAATCTAACCTTTCATTGGATAATAAGAATTTAAAATGGGGGGAAATATCATTATGAAATAAATGTTTTTCTCTAATACACGTTGGCCACAATTAACGGCACCCTTTCATTCAATACTTTTTGAAACCTCCATTTGCCAGTTTAACAGCTCTAAATTTTCTCCTATAATGCCTGATGAGGTTAGAGAACACCTGACAAGAGATCAGAGACCATTCCTTCATCCAGAATCCCTCCAGACCCTTTAGATTCCCAGCTCCATGTTGGTGCTTCTTCTCTTCAGTTCACTCATTTTCTACAGGGTTCAGATCAGAGGACTGGGATGGCCAGCAGAAGCTTGGTTTTGTGCCCAGTGACCCATTTTTGTGTTGTTTTTGAGGTTTGTGTTTGGATTATTGTACGTTTGGAAGATCCTAACATGGCCCATTATAAGATTTCTAACAGAGTCAGTCACTTATTGATTTTTTATCTGTTGGTATTTGATAGAATCCATGCTGCCATGTTTCTAAACAAGATGTCCAGAACCTCCAGCAGAAATATAGCCCCACAACATCAAAAATACAGCAGTATATTTCATTGTACACATGGGGTACTTTTTATCCCTGTGTTCACCAAACCCATCTTGAGTGTTTGCTGCTAAAAGCTCATTTTTTAGTTTCATCTGACCATAGAAGCCAGTCCCATTTGAAGTTCCAGTCGTGTCTGATAACTGAATATGCTGGAGTTTGTTTTTGGATGAGCGAGGAGAATTATTCTAGAAACCCTTCCAAACAACATGTGGTGATGTAGGTGCTGTTTGACCATTTTTTTAAAGGTTTTCTGACCCCGAGACTCAACTATTTTCTGCAATTCTCCAGCTGTGGTCCTCGGAGAGTCTTTAGCCACTCAAACTCTCCTTCTCTCCGTGCATTAGGACGATATAGACACACGTCCTCTTCCAGGCAGTTTCGGAACATTTTATGTTGACTGGAAATTCTTAATTATTGCCCTGATGGTGGAAATGGGAATTGTCACTGCTCTAGCTCTTTTCTTAAAGCCACTTCACTAATTTGTGAAGCTCAGTTATCTTTTGCTGCACATCAGAAATATATTCTTTGGTTTTTCTCATTGTGATGAATGATTAAGGGAATTTGGGCTTTGTTTTCCCTCCTATATATATTTATGTGAAACAGGAAGCCATGGCTGGATAATTTCATGTTCATAATCACCCTGGAGTGCTCAAAATTGTGAATATGAATGGGAATATTTTACTCATAAGAATTTCTAGGGGTGCTATTAATTGTGTCCAACGTCTATTTGATCAAAAAAACAACATTTATTTCATAATGATATTTCCCCCCATTTAAAATTCTTATTATCCAATGAAATTTTGTGAATTTTTAAATAAAAGATCAAAAGCATTAACAATGCAGATGAATTTTCACAGCCTTCTTTCATCATAACTGTCATGACTGTATTTGTATATATATGTAAGTATATATGTAAGTATGTGTGTGTGTGTGTGTGTGTGTGTGTGTGTGCGTAGTCTATCATATATCTTTAATGGTGATGCTGTATCATTCCGCTTATTGGTGTAATTGAAGCCGGCGCTACTTTCATGTCTCACACACCTCACCGCGGATTCTAAAATTGCTTTCCTGCTTTTCACCAATGACTGACTGACTGTAAATGATCTTGACAAAAGACACGTTAAGTAATAAAGATCACTGGTGCAATCAATACATTTAATAATATATGTGACATTTCAGCAAACCATACTGCAATTTTAAATTATAGCCTATATGTGCAGCTATTAGGCTAGTGTCTGTATTAAGTAGGCTATTTGGACATTTTGAAGTGAGCAATAACAATCACAACCTCATGAGGGAAGGTTTCAATCTTTTATTTAGATGAAGCTAGTAAATGATCAGGACATACTAAAAGTCTGAAATTAATGATGTTATTAAGATTTTAGAGTGAATTGACAGATGTTGACTTGATTAATTCTGATCTGCCGAATGCACAGCAGTGTACTGCATAATAAACACAAGGTGTTGTGTTTCACAAAATAAACAGTTGAACTGGTGATTAACAACATGGCCATGATTTTGTTTGTTTGCTTGTTTAGTGAGATCAATGTGGATCTTTTTGTGGATCTATCATTTGACAACTGTTTTGAATCGCTGTGGTGATAAAACATTATTCTGTGTGATGCTATATAACCACAGAGGCCATGTGATGGATTTATTCTTTGGCTGTCTGCTGAAAACCACACCATGAGGTTTGATCTCTGAAGAGGGTCAAGGTGTGCGTCTGTAATGCTGTCAGATGTTTATAAAATCATGTACATTTATTTACAGCAACAAAGTGTTGTTCAAAGTTCATTTGATGTAATCAATGCACTTCATTATTATTTAAACATGCATTCAAATTTAATCCTTTTTTGTTTGTGGCATTGGTGTCACCTATTTTAACATCCAAACAAATTCTGTGTTAAAGCATTTAAATATCAAAACAGTAAACAAGCTGAGATATCTGTTGAAACTGAGCAGCCTTTGAAGTTTTTAAAAATATATATATATATTTACCAATAAAACTGGGAATCATTAAGAGGAGGGAGAAGTTTGTCATAGATAAACACTGACATCTAGTGGATAGCAGAAGTACTTCACCAGTTTCAGTACTGCAGGTTTGTTTTGAGCAAATGCTGGTGGAAAAAATTATAAAATAAAATAAAAATTACTCTTAAATCATTGTCATTGACTTGAGCTAGAACATTTAAAAGTTTTGGGTTGATAACATTGTTTAATGTTTTTGAAAATAGTATCTTATTGCTCACCAAGAATGCATTTATTTGGTCAAAAATACCAGTAATAATGTGTTATATTACAACATTAATATTACAATTGTGTTAATATATTTTAAGTGTCACATTATCCTTCAGAAATCATTGTTATGTGTGAGTTGGTACACAAGAAACATTTTTCTTATTATAATTGATAAAAACAATCGTGCTGCTAAAAATGTTTGTGGAATCATTTTTTATTCATGAATGGATTTATAGAAAGCTCAAAAAACAGCATTTATTTAATGTCTTTATTATAATATTTATAAATATCTTTATTGTCACTTTTCTTTAGCAATATAATTCATACTTGCTGAATAAAACTATTGATTTCTTTAAAATTAAATAAATGAAAATTTTACTGACCCCAAACTTTCGACCAGGTAGTGTATGATTTTGATAATGGTTATGTTGTTATTTTTATGAAAAACTGATATTATATCAATAATCACGTAGGGAGAAAATAAGCATCAAAACAAATATGAATTCATTTACATCGTTTAATTAAAAATCATTGTCTCTTTGTCATTAATGTAATCCAGTACTACAAAAGCAGGTCTGAGAAAATCAAACCCAAGTCATTTTGTACATCTTTTAAAACAAGCAAGTACAAATTCCATAATATTACACCCATTCATGGACAAACATTAAAATAGAAACAGAGAAAGCAAAGTAACTCAGCTTACAACTGAGTAACATTTTGTACCATATGAATTAAAACTGATATCTGTGCAAAAGGAGATATCCACATGTATACATAATATTTGTTCTACATGAGCATTTAAATATATATTTATATAGTCTATACAAGATGTGTGTGTAGATACACACATACACACAAATACAACAAGCACATACATGGACATGCGGTGCATGCATGTGCAAATATAGCTTTCTTTTTTAATTAAATAAAATATATGCTTCCCAGAAGCACTTAAGAGCTTAGGTGTCCTATACATTGTATAAGATCATATGAAAGAATAAAATAATTAATTATAATACAAATAACAATAGTTACAATAAGATAATATTAAAAATGGACAAGCTAAAGGTACATTGGTAAGTTGACGATATTCCCATTTGGGTTTATTACACAGACCAGGCAACTCTGCTCATTGTGCAAAAGGGCAGAAATTGATCAGGGTTCATAGAGTCACAGAACTGAGATTTCAGTTTCCAGAATAATACCAGGGCTCAAATTTTTGTTTCTGGACCCTCTGTGTGGATTGGTTGGAAGGAATTGCGAATACGAGCAGCTTCCGCGGCGCAAAGGTGTCCGAATGATTTGTTATACCATTCGGGAGTTCTCCCCCTGAAAAAAAGTGCAGAATGTTACCACACTGGCGTGTATTCATTTCTATGAACAATGCAGCTACAGTCAGAAAATTCTATTTGTGTGTGTGTGTGTGTGTGTGTGTGTGTGTGTGTGAGTCATTCAACTTTATTTACTCACTTCAGGTCCACTCTACAGATGTGGGTGAGTCTGGACTTGCCAGAGCCACAGGGCTCCAGTAAGTAATTGGATTCCATCACTATAGCTCTGATGCCCCCTATAGGCGGACAGTCCTCATGTTCAATAGACACAGACACCAGAGAACTCGTCCCCCGTGGCAGATCCGTCCTCCACGACCTGAGCATAAACATCAGTGTAACTTTATAAAACATTGCTGCAGTAAACAGAAAGCTAAAGCAGTAAACTGTGATCTAAACTGTAAATGCTACTACATCCTACTACAATTTTTTTTTTATACCACTCTATAACTCTCTAACACTATATAACTTTCCAGTAAATCATATTTGCTTTGTAAGGATATTTAAAAATTGTTTTATAGGAACTGTTAGGAATATTTTATTTAATATTTTACTCATTTCTGACTTTCCCAGGCTTGAAACTGACAAAAGTTTACATAAAATATAACCATCGTTCCATATGTTGGTTGACCTTCCAGTAATTTCTAAAAATCATTTTATAGTCACTGTTAGGAATGTTTTGTGTGAGGTAAAAATCTATATTATATATAATATCTATAATCATTAATATATCAAATATTGCTAGTATTCATTACATATATATTAAATATAGTTAAAAAATATAATAACATTTAACATATATACCGTTAGAAAACATAGGCATTTTTGTGAGATATATCATATGATTCAACATATTGTTGCTAGTATTCACTACAAATATATATAATATAATTAAATAAAAAAAATGTAATATTATATTATTTATTTATTTATTTATTTTTTACTAATTTACATGACTTTCACAAGTCTGAAACTAGGGATGCACCGATACCACTTTTTCCAGTACTCGCCCGATACCGATACTTTTATTTTTGATACTTGTCGATACCGAGTACCGATACCGATATTTTCATTGCATTTGTAAATTTTTTCAATATTGGGTACAGAAACCAAAAGAGTATGTGTAATGTTAGTTGGTTAACTTAATTTATCAAATAGATACAGTCAAACCAAAATTTATTCAGACACCTTCAAAATTTCTCACATTATCACAGTTTATTCGCTGTAGTTTATGGTAGTAAAATATGACAAGAACTCAGAGTTAAACTGTGTCAGAACAAATTCAGCTCGATAATATCAGATAACTTTTATAGAAAGGTATGTGATGGATTACAATCAACCAAAATTATTCAGACAGCTGTTAGTATGACAATATTTACACAACTATCAATACTTTGTCAGGCAACCCTTAGCCTTAATGACAGCCTGTAGTCTCCTGGGCAGCTGTCAACCAGGTTCATGCAAACCTGAACTTCAGTTTTTTTTCCCAGACTCGGTCTGAATCATTTTTGGTTCCAAATTTGTATCAATTTTATTGGTAGTCCACTGTATGAAGAATTTTTGGATATAATATGTCACAGTTTACTTTATTTTGCTATCCTCACTTACATAAATGAACTATAGTGTCCTGTACCCACTAGTAAAAAATATCAAAAATTATATTTGGTCTCTGAATAATTTTTGGTTTGACTGTATATCCTTCGGTTATTTTCACACTTAATTATGCACATTAAAATGTATTTGACAAGTTTTTGTTACTTTCACTGTTCATTTTATTTTTGCTCTATGGTACATCATCTTTAATTCAATTGCATTAGAGCTGCTAAAATCACGCATTTTGCTGTAATAATGCAGGGAACCACTCGTTATAAATCTCCTAACTGTGATATTTTCAGAAATAGAAGTCATGTTTTTCTTTGCTTTTCTTTCTAATGCAGAAACACTCATGAAGCAAGCAAAACATGCACAACGCACACACGTATTTGTACTGGTGCAGAATGAGAGGGACAGTACAGCCTAGCGCATTTCACACAGGCTGCTAGTTTCACTTTCGCCAGAAAGTCGTGTATGCTTAAGGTTGAAAATAAATTATTTATTTTATAGTGAATGCCCCTATAAATTGTCTTATATTTACGATTCAGTTTTAATCCAAGTGATGCATGCTATGTGAGCGAACATCAATAAAGATCACAGAAGTGCGCACGCGCTCTTTCTCTCTCTCCCTCCCTCCCTCCCTACTGTTAAGTAACTTGTGCATTGTTTTGCTTACTTGTTTTTGACATATCCGACCGAACTACAAATGTTCCAGTGATGTCTGTGAGAAAAGTATATTCACTCGTCTAGCTCGCGCATCTGCGCCGCCGCAAGCTCAATCCACTCAGCGCTTTGCTTTTCAGTTTGCGCACATCAGCTATAAAGGCATTAATACTGAATGTTTAACATTATTCATTGCATACATCTGCTTCGTAGACATCCTTAATCTCTAATAACTCCATTCTGCTGCATGTTGTCCTGTTTCTTTGTCTGAATATGGCACTTATCACATGCTGTGAGGTATCGGCGCTTGGTATCGGGGCATTTTAACAAGTACAAGTACGAGTACAGGAGCTCAGTATCTGAAACTACCAAAATTCACCAGAAATCCCAGGTTTTGCATGATTGTGGCAACCCTGTTATCTCATTCATTTAACCATTGCTCCATAAATCTGTCTATCGTTAAAAAACAAAGGAAAGTCCCAGAGTGATTGGACCCACCTGAGCACTACAAAGTCTCTGCTGGGATGAGGAGGCATACAGTTGAGGACATACTGGAACACTTCTGTCTGCCTGTCCAGAACCTCACACACTTTCCAATTCATCAGATCCACGTCCCACAGGTGGCGTTCCCGAAGAACACGGTTTAGAACCACCGACGGAGGGGCTTCCACCTCCACCGAGACCCGCCAACGCCGCAAAGGGTTCCCATCACCCACCTTGAGTTAAACCAGAGAACTTTACTTAGTATTCATTATCAGTGTTATTAAGATTTTCTGTAGTGTTTATGTCCTGTTGTGCATAAGTCTGAATTTTCCAATCATACCTTCTTATAGGACAGCTCTGTGTTGCCGGTGCTCTGGCAGGACACCCAACCTTTGGCCTTTTCCCGTGATTCTTTGAGGAGACCCTGTAGCCTGGCCTCCATGAATGCAGGCCAAGAGCCTTCATCTTCCCCCTCTTCCTCTTGATGTTGCCGCTTACAGAGCTCCTCAATCGTGGGAGCCTGAAGCTCGGCCTCCACGTAGGAGTTTCGTGATTGTGTCACCATTTCATGTGGAATCTGAGGGAAAATAAAACAATTCGTGGTCTTTAGAGATAATTGAAAAGGAAAATAAAAACAGAAAATTAGATTTGTGGGTGTAATGGTTGTGTTGTAAAATACACATTCCAGTATTTGAAAGAAAGTAGGTCAAATCATCATCATGTGAAATAGATGTGTGTGTCTCACCTCAAACAAGCGGTTGCACTCTGTGATCATGTGTGCCAGGCCCTGAGTGGCAGCCAGGTTTTCATTCAGGTCCTTTTGGTCTGGTCTCCCTGTAGCATACTTTTTCTGCATCTGCATAGCTCTGTAGACAGATTAGAAAATGCTTTAGTTAAGATGACAACTTTTAATTTAAGTAATTTTATAAAAAGCTGAATGATAATAAAATATATTTTTATTTTACTCAATATAGTCCATATTAATTATTTGGAAATTTTATCTAAAAAAATGCTAAAAGTATTGCTTTAACATCACAAAATTTTACAATATATATAACATTTCTTTTTGGATGGATGAAATGAACCGTATATATCATAGTAGATTGAGAGTATATATGGTATTTACTTTGGTGCAAGATTGTCCTTCTTCAGGATGTTGAGATGAAAAAGCGAAGGTGCCAGACACACTGCGATATTCATGGGTGTCATTTGATTCTCCTGCACGGAGGAAGTGACATCGCTCAGGAAGCAGAGCAGTGTTTGCAGTACCTCTCTGTTTTCATCTGACATCAGCATGATGGCTGCCTGCACAGCCTGTAAGCGCTGCTCTTTGGGCACATCTAAAGAGGAAACAAGGATCAGGTGACTAAAGGAAGTCTGTGTTTTTTTCTTCCTAAATTCATGAGATGGATGTTGGAGAGGAGTTAAGCATTGGGAAGTGTTTCTTACATTGGTAAATATGAAGGAAGGTTTCACCCAGTTTGCTGGTCAGAAGTGGCTCAGGCAGATCCCTGAAGAACTGTTTGACCATGTCGGCCACATCGTACGCAGACTGGTCTTCATAGTTGACATCATCTGGAGAATTCTCATTCATCTGTCTGAGAGCTTGGATACGAGACTTCACTCCTGACTTGCGAAACAGACCCACCTTGCGAAACAGAAGACAATTTTATATTGTGAATTTTCTATGTTTTACAAATAGAAATTGGACATTGGAAATTGGTCTCTACATTAACATTTATTTACTTTATTTTAAGATCAAATTTGATGGTACTGTTTTCAGCTTGTTATTTGATTTGAATACAGTTATACTGTTGATTTGATGACCCTAACCTGATCGAGGCATTGGCTCCTGAGGTAGCGCAAAGCCTGCTGGATACCAAGAGGTAAAGGCTGACCGAAGCGTTGCACATGCACAATCAGTGGAACCCCAAAAACATTCTTATCCTTATAGTCTGGAACCTTCATCCTCTTCATAAACTTTGGCACAGACCTGAGAGACACAAAACACCTTGGTTTAAAAAATACGTGTGGGGCTTTTATACAATATAAGCTTCTGTTTCCCCAGGCATCTTTTGTATTTTATGTTTTGGGAGAAGTAAAGTCATCAACACAATAATAATACTCTGTATGAACAGTGAAATTTTCATCACAAGTTTTTTACAGCAGGGTGCAGTAACAATAGTGAGCAGTAGAGGGCGAATGGATTTTCGTTTACTTGTGTTTACTTACTGCTAGTCCCTCTTGAGCTTTAAGCTACAGTAAAACAATAACATAAAATCTCATAGGATCTGATAATTTTTCCAACAGATTCTTACCAGGTCCAGCCATGTTTGTTGGACATGGAGTACTTCTCCATAATGGCAGTGAGTCGGAGCAAGGAAAATTTCTGTAGCAGGCTAAGCTGGGCCGCAGATTGGCTGGTGATCTGGAGAGAGGCGACCGAATGGCTGAGGCGGTTGGAAATCTGGAAGCTGGGCCATCGCAAGCTAAACAAAGAGCCGGAAACCATGTTAGGGATTGAAACCTGGGGTGAATGAATGGGTGACTTTGAGCACAACCACCTAAAATAGCATTTAAAACTACAACAAAAGAACATATGCACAAGCATACATGCTATTTCAACCAGTCAACCAATCCTTTCCAACCTTTACAGTTCTGAATCCAACGCATATAGTATAGCATTGTTCGCTCTGAATCTTACCGTCTTGGTCTGGTAAGTGAAGCCCCAACACCGGAGTCTCTCCTTTCCCTCATTCCTGTTGAATCGGTTTCATTAAGTGACACCCCATCCCTATCTACATCACTGGGGGTTGCCTGATCCTCCATCACTGAGTGTCCCTCAAAATCCAATGTGATCTGACTGGATGATTGCAGGTTGCCTTGACTTTCGTCAACAAGATTAACTCGGTCCTTCCCCGCGTTTTCACTATTGGGTAGTACATTCTTGGACCAGTGGTCCACGATCTGTTGCAGCCCATTAACATGCTGCAGAATATCATCCAAATGTGGGAAAAGGTCTTCCTTTTCCAAGTCTATGAGGTCGCCGGTGCTGGCATAGAGGTGCGAGCCGGGTACATTGTCGTAAATGCTGATCCGACTGCCTCGGGTGCAGCACTGTGTGACGGGTCGAGGTTCTTTGATGCTAGGTGGACGCTGGACATCTGAGTCCATGCTTGCTGAGTGCCAGTTGATGGAGGTTGCCGTTGAGGGTGAAAGACTCTCGATTGACAGAGCTTTAGGAAAGGTTCCAGGCTTGTGATCTTTAGGGATATGCACCACCAGGTCCTCGTAGGAGCGGAACTCATTGCGTCGGTTCTGCTCAGCCACACGCTTACCCTGGATGAGACTGGAGAACACATCCAAGTCCTCCAGGTACATCCCACTGCGCTTGTGATCAGCCCGGTGAACGTTGCGTTCCTTCATGTTTGGCGTACTAACGGCACTCCCGCTGGACTGGCTGCTGCTCCCTTCACTGCTAGACTGGGAGGGCAACCCCATGCTGGAAGGTGGCTCTGCTAGACGCATGTCTCCATTGATGATCTCCACACAGCGGAGAGTTTTCACAGTCTGGGGTTCTTGTTGGAGAACCGGGGCACTTATAACAAGACTCCTGTTCCCTCCACCACCCATTGCTCCCCGTGACTGCAAAGCTTCCATGTGCCTTAAGAACTCCTTAGCACGAGTCCGTCCTCGCTTGCCATGCTTTACAGGCAGTGAACCGTAGCTCGAAAGTTCTGAAGAGAGATGGGCTACACCTAGTGATGTGTGGTCAGGCATGGCTGCAGAGTCCGAGCAGGTGTGGTGCGAGCTGTCCGAGTCTTCCGCGCTGTGTGCACGAACGCCACCACTGCCACCGCTGCTCTCACTGTGGAGGGAAGAGATCTCCGGCTCGCTCAAGTCTGTCAGAACACTCTCTCTGCTGGTTGTTGTCCGCAAGGCAGAGTTTTCCCTTGGGTTCTTGTTCTCCACGCCCCTCAACAGGCAATTGATGTCTTGGAGCCTGGACCAGCGGCGACTGCTCCATTCAAAGGTCCATTTGTCACTGATGGCAAAGAGGTCATCTTCATCTGAGTCTTCACTCTGCAGGTTAACAAGGAAATGCATAAATATGCCTTTATTTTTATTGCCATATCTTTTACTACATTAGCAATTCAACTCGAGACTTGAATACCATCCCAGTCCTTTGAGAAAACACTCTTTTTTTCCTTTTTCCTTCCCCACAATCCAGAACCCCCAGAGGTAACAGTTTAGATTCACTCAAATGGGTTTTTCATGTTTTCAAAGGGCACATTCCTTCCTCTGTTAAATGATTACATAACCAGTGTGATATAACAGAGTTTCTATTCAATATCTTTAGGTGATACAAAAAGAGATACTATACTTTAAAAGAGTAAACAGTTATATCAATTCACACAAAGACAATGCAAGTGGCATTCTCGTATATCAAGTTTATTGTGATGATAAAGTAATGTAGTGGTTTTATAGAGATAGTACACGTGGCATTTGGCGCTAGTCACTATATAGCTTCTTTATAGGCATGATAACCATTCTGATTCTAGTAGCAAAACCGATTAACATTCAATCGCTAGAACAATACACATTCCCAGAAGGTTAAATAGAAATATTGCATCACTTACTTTTTTCTTGGGAAGGTTCACGTCAAGTTTCATAGAGGCACACTTGTTTAATGTATTCAGTCGCCTGAATGGGGAAAAAATAGATAATAATTTAAAATCCTTTCCCTCCGACTGGCTTTATTTTGCATGGCATATACAGTGGTGATGTGGACACAATATCAGCAGAGCACAGCCTTCTGTGGCCGTTTCTAATATAATCAAGCTATAAGATCTATGTCCCTGCTATCCAACACTCAGCTCTGGTGAGCAGCAAACCAAATTAGGCACAATAATTGGCCAATGTCCTACTCTCTCTCATGGTCGCTTGCTTTTAATTGGCGAAAGCTTGCGAGCTGCAGTTGTCATGGTTTTCAATAGCCCTCAAGAGCAACTAATGTGGTGTTGATTCCAGCTGCCACATAGTCACTCCTCCAGGTCTGAGAGGCCTGTTTTTCCCCTCAAATTCACAAAACCCTGCAAAAAAACCATAAGAGCTTGCTTTTCTTTGAAGCCATTTCCAAAACCTCCTGAAAATAGGTTTTTCTCTTTCAGTCACTTGCGTGGTCTGTCAAATATGAAAAATGATTTTGGGATGAAAGTAAAGCAGCTTTCTGAGCTTTTGACAAAGTCGTGGGCTCAAGCTTCTCCTTGAACTAGTCTGTTTGAATTACAAGGCATTAGTTTCACTTACAGCCGTTCACAATAAAGGTCTTGAAGCAACACTGCAACATATCAATATTTCCAATAAAAAGTAAAAGAAATAAGGACGTCTCTTCCTGATCCAAAAGCATGTGGGGAAGATTTATTAAAGGCTGTTAATGCTATAAAGGGAAACATGCTGCGTGACTCAAGTATGCATGGAAACCAAGCTGATGTTTGTGATGTAATAATCATGACATTTTATGACTCTTTATATTGTTCGGTGGTCTGTGTGTGTGCCGTGACAGGAAAGACTTCAGATATAAAACAGAACACAGTCGAGACGTAATATAGAGAACAGAAATACACTGGCCGCAGTCATTGGAGAACAATACGCTTAAAACTGGTTCCAGCAAGATAAGACATCATTATAATTTTTAACATTGTTGTTAAATATACTTATTTTATTATATTTCATTTTTTAATAAGTGTCATTACTAGCAAGCTAGTTTTTATTTTGGTATCAAAATTTGTATTAGGAATTTTACTGTTACTGGTATTGACCACTGGATTTTTGGTTTCACGTGAACCCTACATTTGGCAAAGGATTATCAAAAGGGTACTGCGATGACAAATAATTGATTAAATGCTACTTGATTTGTGAACTAAACATTTAGCATGAGTCTTCATCAGCAAATTGTAGAGAGCAAAGCATCAAAGAAAGGTTAAAGACGTGAGCTTTGTCACTGGTGCTTGGCTTGCAAACATCCACAGCTAACAAACTCCTCCGTGCTCTTACTGGGCATGTCGTGCTAGAATTGTTTACAGAGTTGTTCCCCTCCGGGGGCTGTAGAAAAGTGAGAAGTCAGGGGGAGAGGTGGGAATGTCAGACATTGTTTCCCACACAACAGTAAACAGGTTTGGAATTTCGATGAGTTGCTTAAGGGTTGTTTAGAGTCACAGTAGACCGGCTTGAGTATGCCCCCCTTTGCCCCCAACACTCTCCTACCGGGGCAGTCTCCAAGGCAACCAAAGTCATTGGAGGGTCTTTTCACCTTAATTTAGGAATTCAAATTCACTGTCTAAACAAGAGGAAAAAGCTAACTCATTGAGAACATTCTGTACTTTATTTCTGGGGAAACATAATGAGTGTAATTTACAAACTTTATTGAGTTAGTTGTTGCTTTAATCATGACATTATTTACTTCTGAATTACAAGAAGACTGACACGAGAGAAACTATATAAGACTTGAGCTTAATAGATCCAATACACAATGAAAAATTGTGTTTCCTATTTTCATTACTGATGACAAGCAATTGATTCATCATTGCCTCCTCAACCACTGCAAAATAAATGTTTTATATAGTGGTTGTAAATCTAAATGAAATTCTGTAATCGATGATTAGTTAATAAATGTCTTTAGCAATAATAACAGGTCCTCTTTTTTCCTCTTTTTTTTTTATTGCTGTCATTGTGTATTGCATTTATTAAGCTCAAATCTGGTGTAGTTTCTCTCGTGTCAGTCTTAATCTAAGGCAGAAGTAAATAATGTCATGATTGACTCAATAAAGTTTACAATTACACTCATTATATTTCCCCAGTACAGAATGTTCTCAGTGAGTTAGTTGTCTTCTTGATTAAAGACTGATTTCAGGTGTTCATTAGGTTCTCCGAAGACTTGGTTACTGATTTAGACTGATTTGTTTAGAAAGCACAGAAGACACCAAAGACGCCTCAGTCCTTACCGACACAGAGGTTCCACAAGGTCTTTGTCCAAGAAGTCGTGGTCTTTCTTCACAGGAGAGATGTCAATCGGAAATTGAGAATCTGTAAAGAAACACAGGCATATCCCATTTCAACAATCAAGTTCATTATAGACAAACACTGGAAAAAACAGATGTCTGTTAGGGACCGTAATAATTTCCCTCTGATTCGTTAATAGGCCAATCTTGCATGTTCACAGCAAACACAGAGGAATCCAGGCGCCCACACTCCTAACAACACATTCTTTCCAGAGCAATAGCCAAGGCAAAGAGAGTAGCTAACTTGTTTTAGACTTCCAGATGCTAATAAAGTGAGGCAGGGTTTGCCCCCCAAAATCTGAGCTTGGCTTTGAGAAGCCATTACGTCTTCCACAGAGTATGGTGTCCAACTTATGTAACGGGGTGACTGGATCCAGACCCTGCTGAAGCTGACATTCCACTGGTACAATTAAATGTTTCATCATATTTTTTTGCTGTTGTGGAACGTAAAAACACAGATTCAGAGAGAGGCACAGTGTTCTGGTTTTAAACTGCTGGAAATTCCAAAACAGCACTTATGAAGGGATGCATTATGGGAAGATTCTGTTCTGCACATTGATTCTGTGCCTGCGATGAGATGACAATGAAGTATTAATATTAAAAATGAACAAAGAATGGGTTGTATAATAGGACGCTATTTTTCTTATGTAATAAGTTCAGTAATTGTCAAAAATGTGGATATGAAAGTCAAAAATATTTAAAAAATGCTTAAATTAGTGTTAATTTTGGTACAAAAAAAATGTGAGCCAATGTAGTTGCAGACTTTTGAGTATTATATTATATTATATTATATTATTATGAAATATCCAGATGTGCAAATGCACTTCAAATGGATAGGAAATGAAAAAAAAAAAAAATATATATATATATATATACATATCCCAGACCACCTATATTTCCAAGAGGAAATATAAAAAGAAAAGAAAAATAGTGTTCACACAATTTTTTCCAAAGACTAACACTCCAAGATCAAAAGCTTTCGCCAAGGGCAAGTGAAATGGCAGTGTTTCTGTGGCAAGGTTATTCCCATGACCTCTGTCTCTCTTTGAAGACGTCGTAGTCTAGTATGTTCAAGCAGTACCTCTTAACCAGAACCAGTTTTACCAGTGACCTGTAAATTTCAGATCTAGGGGGCATGAATGTCTAAGTAAATGAGACATTTTTGAGGTGGTATGAAAGGGTTCCACAGGGGAAATGAATGAGCTAAAACCAGTTTAACATCATGAGGTCTGGCAGACATTAAAGTGCCCATTAACACGAGTCTGTCTCGAACAACATCGGAAACAACATCCCACATTAAAAGCTTGTGTTTGCCCAAAATCAGGCTGACTCTGTGAGCTGACTGTCATCATATGATTGTTTCGAAATCTAAATGAGAGCACCAGAGCCTCCCTGGAAACAGTTTTAACTATGGCTTTACAGCTGTGTGTGATAACATTTGGGAGGTTTTCTAAGTTTCTGTTCTGGTGTGGTGAAGCGTTACCTTCAAAGAGCTGGGCGTACTGGGGGAATCCTGCCGCTCGTAGCCAGTCACAAGCTTCCTTTGCCTCGATTTCTGCAACACACAAAATGTTTGTACTTGTCAGACTCATAAAACATATCTCTTATAACAAAGAAAAAACTAAATGAGAAGGCCCGATTTCATGAGTTGTTTCGAACTTTGAGATCATAATGACCACATAATGGCAAAGCAAGGCATCTTTCTTTAATGTCTCTCTAAAACCAAGCCAAAGCACTTTTCATATTCACATAGATTTTTCTGCATAAAATTAAATAATCCACAATCTTGTGTATTTCAGTATGTTGATTCAGGGAACATCAACTTCAGTTTGATTCCAATTGACTAAGTAGTGTACTGTCAAAATACTATAATTAAAAAGGAAGAACTTAATAATAATATTATCAATAATATTAATATATTATAATATTTTATATATTATATATATATTATTATACATACATACAAATATATATATATATATATATATATATATATATATATATATATATATACACACACACACACACACACACATACACATTTGTTTTTTAATAAAAATATTATTTTTAAATTATAGTATTTTGACAGTACACTACTTATATATATATATATATATATATATATATATATATATATATATATATTAGTTTTTCACATTTTCACAAAGGAATTAGGACAGTACATTACTTCAGCTTATATATATATATAGAGAGAGTGAGAGAGAGAGAGAGAGAGAGAGAGAGTTTTTTCCACAGAAATTTGCTATATCTATGTTTAACGTATGTCTAATTTTCTGAGCAAATTTGGTTTTCAAGTGAATTTAAGTATGTTTTTTATAACTTTAATGTAAAACAAACCAATAATACTGATTAAAAAATATTTGCTATTGCAGTGCGACATACAAAATGTATTTGGAAACTTTCATCCTAGTAAGGACACAGTGTAAAGAAACTAGGAGGACCACTAGCATATTGTTTCATAGACAGTTATCTTCAAAGCTATTTTTAGAAGAGCTTGTGTGCTCTTGGACAGGAAGAACGGGATGGACCGAGAGAGAGAGAAAAACTGAGGAAGTATTACATAACATAATCAGTTCTGTGTGATTTAATTATGTTTCTTTTCCTGCCACTGCATGAACAAGGTTATTCTTGTAGGTCAGGAACCAGCCAGGTTACAAGATAATCACACAGCCCTGTGAGCCTGTAAAGTCTGCTCGTAATCCTACATGATAAAAATGAGGACAGCTCAAGATCTTCAGGATTAAGAGATCAGTTACATATTGGCAACATGATCCTGTTCATATAACCAAAGACTTTTACGTGACACGTCCCAGCAGACGTCAGCTGACGTAGAGCTTATGGAGGGTTAACAATGTACAAGAATGTCTGAGGATTGAATGTCTGAAGCTCTCAGTGGTCAGCTTTGGAATAATGCTAGGAAACTGTGTGATTAATATCATCTGCCAGAGGGCATGGAACATTCATAAATATATTGATTTGTGGGGCCACTGAACAAAACAACTGGCTTAGAGTTGACCAAAAAGGTCAAAGACCACCTAATATAAAAAATATATAGACTTAAAGAAAATCACAATTGAAATCTCGTAAATATCAGCAATGATATAAATAGAGATTTTTGCAAAAGTTTCCATTTCTACTGAGAAAAAAACAACCCAATGATCTCACATTTCCTTAAAAGATCTCAATAAGGTCTCAAACTACGCTAAGATTAGCCAATATACCAAAGTCTGCAATAAAAATTCAAAGATTTCTATATGAATGCAAACATCTCTCGTCAAAATCTTTAAACGCATCCTTATACAATCCACAATACTCATACTATACGTGTCAATAATTGTTTAATTTGAGTTATTTTTATTTATTTGAAAGGAATTTTAACAGTTTGAGTCAAAGTTGACACTATCTGAACAACTATGAAAAAAAATCAAGAGCAGCTCTCACCATATTTATGCAAAATACACAAAATTTAATACCGTCAGCCAGAGAGAGTAATTTAAGTCAGTGTTTGAACTCAAAACAGCATTATCTGATATTTACAAAACAATAAAAGACCATAAGCACATACTTTCCATTGTTTAAGCCTGCATCGCATTTCAACCAGCTATCGAGTAACTCAAGTTCATTGTCAACAAATCACAATAAAAGACATCTACAAATGTAGCCTGCTTCTTTTAATACCATCTAATAAGTCACATTCAATTTAATTACAATGTACCTGATTAGCACTTTTCAGAAAACAACTTTACAGAAAATAGTGCCTTACAATCCCCAGTAATCAAGCCAAAGATGTTTAGATAAGATGAGAAAGAAACTAAGACACAAACCGGCAAGTTTAAACAAATGCAGACAACACACATGCACAGATAAAATCTAGTGTACACCCTGTATAATTCATTTGTCACTCAATAAATACATAAAATATCATTTTAACTCTTTATGAAAACCAAACAAGATATCTTTAACAACCATTTGAATTATTCTCACCTGATTCAGCTATACAGTGACTCCATAAGGTCACCTTCACTTATTCAACTCAGTGAATACAATGATGCAGCAGCACTGCTCAAATCTCAACACCGCCCGAATCTCACGCCAAACTGCTTGACGATCCAAATCATGCCTCAAAGGGTCTCCCGCCCTCCAAGAGAGTAGTAGCTGCGTCAGAAAGCAAATCGCATGGGTTTCCATTCATCGTATTGATAGTAACATGGATAACCGTGGTGAGAATTCCTGCGCAGCCTCCACCCCACTAAGATTACCGCTCTTTTGTGTTACCTCCTTCACCGAACAATACGGTTTGTTCACTTTAGCAGCTCCTGTGAGAAGGACTAAATGCTTCAGACGTCAACAGATATAAGATTGTTCTTTATGAGTGTCATGAAACTCTCAGTCTATAGCTACTAAGCACAACTATAGCAGGAAGCTCTGGGGGCTTTATCTGACAGAAGTAAACAAATGCATGTAACAAGGAAACCTACGTGCAAACATTAGCAGATAAAATGTCCTTGAGGTTCCAAAGGCCCATTATATGACTAACTACCACATACAAACATTGATTGTATGGACCTGTTTTTTGGGGGGTTTTTTTATAAGGTTTCTCTCTAAATATGTAACACAAACATTGTTTACTGGTTGATCTAGTAGGTGATGCCAATACTAAGTTTTCTATTTTAATATATTTTTAAATGTAATTTATTCCTGTGATGCTGAATTTTCACTTGATCATTGGATATTATGTTTTGATGCACAAACATTTATTATTATCAATGCTGAAAACAAAAATTGATCTTTTTTTCAGGATTCTTTAATGAATATAATGTTCAAAAGAACAGCATTTATTTGAAATAGAAATCTCTAAGATTATAAATGTGACCTTGGACCACAAACCAGTCATAAGGGTCTTTTTTTTTTTTTAATTGAGATTTCTACATCACTTAAAGCTGAATAAATAAGCTTTCCATTGATGTATGTTTTGTTAGGATAGGCAATATTTGGCCGAGATGCAACTATTTGAAAATCTGGAATCTAATGGTACACAAAAAATCTAAATATTGAGAAAAACGCCTTTAAAGTTGTCCAAATGAAGTTCTTTGCAATGCATATTACTAATCAAAAATTAAGATTTTATATATTTACAGTAGGAAATGTACTAAATATCTTCATGGAACATGATCTTTACTTAATATCCTAATGATTTTTGGCATAAAAGAAAAATTGTTCTTTAAAATAACTATAAAGTATAAAAACACAAATGATAAACTCACATGACAGAGTCTACAAAACACGTATACCTATAAATCAAAAACCCATCTAAAGTCCCATGAAAGAGTAAACAAGGTTCTTTCAAAATAGTGAACATAACACAAAATATCAGCTAATTGCTCATCATATTTACACAACAGCACCATGTGGCAGTCAACATAGCGCCAGTAACTGAAAACTGAGTGCCATTCATCTGGTTCAGAAGGAGGTGAGGGAACCTCCTCTGTGACTAAGTGTCCATTCCCAGGAGAGCTGAGGGCAACTGTACGTCCTGTGCTGTACAGTAACACTGAAAGTTGAGCGGCATCCTTATCAACGTCCCACAGCTGCAGCCCAAAACCCAAGCTGGGAATTCTACGTTGCACAGCATTCCGTAACACTATCCCAAAAGCTACTATTTCTTTTCTGTCATTGTCCTTTCTCATGGAATCGGAAGGATAAAGAGCTCAGCTACTGGCTCGCCGCCAGCGGGGGAAACTCTCGCTTTTAAACACGACCAAACTGCGTGCAGTGTTCGATGACTGTCTTGACAATAACTCTGTAACACAGCACGACGCCGACACAATGCTAAAAGCAGAGTGCCGCTAAATATGTGAGAAACACAGACACCTTCCTTTCCTCATTGAATAACCTTATGTAAAAGGAGGCGGGATACGGTTTTCCCTCAAGGTCAGCCATGGCACACGCTGGCACTTTGGCAAGCTGTCACAAGTCCCGTTAGGAACTCAATACAATGAAAAAAACTGGCGTAAGTAATTATTTGTGAGTAATTTCTGATAGACAATTGTCTTCAAGAAACTGCTAAAAAGTATAAAGACTCAAATAGAATTTTTTACTTCAGTAATTTCAGTTTTATTTAATCTGTCACAGTGTTAAGCTTCACGGATGTGTGGATTCTGGGAATTAGCCAAGAGTGATAAAATGAGCAATAAATCAATGCATCAGGCTTATCGCACTGACAACGGAGAGGAAAAACAGATCGATGAAACACGATAAAGTCGTAGATTTACTTACGAGAGACTTTCATCCTGGAAAAAAAAGGGTCCTTAAATGTTCAAACCAGAATTTCTTCTTCCCAAACCATCTTTTCTGCTCTCTCCTAACTCTCTCCTCTTCTGCTTCTTTCTCCTCAGTTTTTGTGTTTCTCTCTCTCTCTCTCTTACTTCCTATTTCCCTCCCCTTTATTTTTCACTCCCTCTCTCTTTGATATACTCCAACTCTCATTGGTTCTTAAGTCCAAGCCCCCTTCCAGCATCTACCCCCTCCATTCCGCATGCTTTCTTCGCTCTTTCACTTAAACCATCACAACTCACTCATTCTCTCTTGGCACTACACTTTCGGACACCCTCCAAGTGGCAGGACATTGGCAAAGTGGGACTTTCTTTTCTTGCCGTCTTATGATGTAATCAACCCCCTGCTGATCCCATCCATCTCCCAAACCTATAATCTAGCTCATCTAGTAAAGCCTACAGGATGTTTCACCTCCCTTAACTTTGAGTTTTATAGCTTGAGGGGTGACTTTGTTGTTGGCAAAATCTTCCTGTACAAGCAAGCACTTGTTTTTATTTATTTATTTATATCTATGGTTTCTTTCAAGGTTCTTGAATGTTCTTCTTACCAACCCCAAAAAATGGTTCTTTATGGCATTGTTGCGAAAAACTCCTTTTGGAAACTTTTGGACTGTTGCTGGGAAAACAGGAGGGGAGGGATAGACTGGGGAAAACCAAACTGATCCAAATTCCTGCAACGCCCCTCGGCATGATGGGAAGCCGTAGGAGAATGTGACATCACAAGCAGGCGATCATTAAAAGTGAATCACTGGGGGAGATATGGCACGTAACATTATCTAGTGTCAGTTGAGTGTTTGCTGCCCACCGAATATTACATACATCAGCAATGTGACCCAAAGCCTCATGGGAAGACCTTTGTGGGCTGTAGCTTCTGCAGTGGGATCAAACAATAAAGAAAGAAGACAAAAGACTGTCGCCAACAGAATGCCAGCAAACATTCCACTAAACTCAAAAGAACATCTTTGTTGTCTGATTGAGTTTTTACTTTAAAAATGGTTTGGGGCTGGATCATAGTTACAGAACTTTATTTACAAATGTTATGTTGATAACCAACGTGGTAATCACTACTTATTAAAATGTGAATAGTAAAAATGTAAAATATATAAAATTACACAGTGTAAATAATGTTATCATACTAAATAATTTATTTTAAAAAATTAAATAAATAAACAAATTATTTAAAAAAAAAAAAACTAAAAACGTTTAACCCTAACCATTAAAATTGAAATTAAATTAAACTAAAATTAATCTAAAAAGAATACATTTTTAATAATAATAATAATAATAATAATAATAATAATTAAATTTGTGTAATATAATAATAATTTTTATACTCATTTAATAATAATTATTATTATTATTAATATATATAGCACCTTTCCAAAAATCAAGGACACTTTACAATCAGTCAGAAAAAAAAACACACCATTTTATGAATAAAACTATCAATATTTAGCATTAAAAAAACCAACTAATTTTAGTGTTATTTTTTTAATTACACAGAATCATGTAGAGTATTAATATCCAAATAAGATTGCATATCCAAATAAAATCCTGCAGGGTTTGGTTTGTCTTGTTTATCCAATACATTATAAATCATGCAATGCAAATACAAATAAAACATCCATAAACCCTGCGGGATCTTATTTGCATATATAATCTTATTTGTATATTAGAGTACAAGCTTCCTGTGATGTTGGTCTTAAGACAACTTCACATTTTTCATCAATGAATCTCGAAAGGCTTCAGACAATTACACCATTAAAACCAGGAACGGCAATTCTCAAATGAGACTCTACACCGACCACCCTACAAAAACACAGCATGCCTTATGAATCAGCCAGACGGGGCTGTCAGTGACTGAAAACAGCCGTGATACAAGCTCACAATCTATTACTGTAAAGCCTGATGCTCTCATTGGAAAACACCTGGAGATAATTCATGGCACAGAAACAAAGTTCCTGCGGCTGAGTCAGACGCCCCCGAGGGGACAGGGGTTTGACAGACACCTCTTGGAGCACAAACACATGCTTTTTTCAAATGCTGATTCCACTGTGTCAGAACACACTTGCTTCCTTGTAAGAGGAAACTGGCTTCTGTACTAAACGACAGACAAACATGAGTCTGTTGTCTGTGGAAACCTCTGCACTGGATGTGTCACAAAACATCTGAAAAGACAATGGAAAAACTATATATCAAAATCAGTCAACCATTAGTGGGTCAAAAATATTATACATAAAGTATACACAATGACAAATATATATATATATATATATATATATATATATCATTTCCAGCATTGCTAACTTGACAGCGCAGTTGGTACTTTTATTTTACAAAATAAAATACAGTGAGCCAAACATCAGCGCGCGTGCCTCTGTGTCACCGTTGGAACGCGTCTGAAGTACAAAGCCTATCATTTACATAATAAATAATAGTTTTGCATTCAGATATGTTACATCGCAAATATGGAAATATTATGGAATATTTGGATTTGTGCCAAATGAGAGAGGTAGGATACACGAGCACAAAGCTCCTTTTCGCAAACAGTTGAGTTAGCCTTTAAAGTATACTCCTTTTTCAGTGAGAAATGCGTTCAGAATCAGCACATGGTCACTGTCTAGGGGGCTTTGTTTTCAAGTGCGCAACTCATGGCATTTGCTGTTCTTCTGCTGGCGCTCGCGGTTATAAAACAGCGTTGCATTACTGCGGGCGCCCCCTTCTGGATTGGGGGTGAATTGCCTGTATTCGTCGTAAGGCCTCATGCACCGAACCGAGATGTCCGTACCGTGACGGTTCAGTACGAATACATGTACCTTGCCACCGCTAATATATATATATATATATATACCGTATTGACCCGAATATAAGACAATGTTTTTCCTTGAAATACATCTGAAAAACGCGTTAAATCTTATATTCAGGGTCTAGAGTCTAGACTTTGACATGTCAAAAATACACCCACAACAATAGGTGGCGCCAAAACGCATAAAACGAGTGTGCCATGAAATATGTAATGTAATGTGTGTTGTAAAGATCGCGAATGAAAAAGCAAAGCTTACAGCAGCATGATCGTGACTGTCATGTTAGCCTGATGGGACCAAACTTCCTCTGTAAGTGATTTTAAAACATAAGACAGTACCCAGATTTGAAGACTACAATAAGATTTCACATCTACTGATAATAACATTTTGGTAGGCTACTATGAGTTGGATAGCCTAATTGTTATATAATTCAGATGGGCTACCTGTTATTTCAATGGTATATCAAAATTTTCCAATGTCATTGTTGGTACATTTTACCAGTATTTACCATACTTTCAAAACAAAAATTAGAATTGGAAAAATATGCAATGTGAAAATAATTTAAGAATAAATGTGTTTTACAGAGAGAGAGAAAAAAAAACAAGATTTGGTTTTCAAAAAGCCTTTTTCCAACAGGTACATCTGGAAAAAGGGGGGTCGTCTTATAATCAGGGTCGTCTTATATTCGGGACAATACGGTATATATATATATATATATATATATATATATATATATATACACACACACACATACATATACATATACACACACACACACACACATTTTTGTTTTTTACTCTTGCTCACCAAGGCTGCATTTATTCTAATCAAAGGAACAGTAAAAATGCAATATTGTAATAAATTATTGGAATGTAATATAGCTGTTTTCTGTTTTAATATATTTTAGAATTACATTTTTTTCCCCCTGTGATGCAAAGCTTAATTTTTAGCAGTCATTACTTCAGTCTTTAGTGCCACATGATCCTTCAGAAATCATTCTAATATGCTGATTTGGTCCTCAATTATCATTTAATTTACATTCAGTTAGAAAACAGCTATTTTAATATGTAACATTTCACAATATTGCTGTTTTTACTGTATTTTTGATCAAATAAATACAGCCTTGGTGAGCATGAGTGACTTCTTTTTAAAACATTTACAAATTGAGTCGGCTAGCTGTTTTTTTTGTTTGTTTGTTTTTTCATTGGTTGAAGCATGGTTGAAGCATGACTGGCACCAGGATTGTCAAAAGCTCAGGATTTAGTCATAATATGACAAAAAAAAAAGACATTTTATGCTCAAACATGAATAGATTTTAAACCTGTGTTCAATTTCCAAAAGCTTTTATCATCAGTTGTACATCACTATCCCACATCCTGATCTAAAAGTAATGTCCTTGAACAAGAGCTAAATATTTACTCGTGTTAATGCGGCTCATGTGCATGAAAAGAGACGTAATGAGGACGGGGACATGCAGACGTGCTCAAAATGTGTATACGCTCTGTCTGGCTAGTAATACGGTGTGTCACACCAAAACAGACATAAATCCAGCTCAGATTACCATCTGCCTATTGTTCATATGGAGGTTAGATTACGACCACACAATGCGTGTAGTGTAAAGGGCAGCAAATGTATAAACAGGTCTGCGGTTGAGCGGAACGTGATTGATTGCCATGTACGGACAAATATTTTGGGACACTGGGTTTTTAAAAACCATTCACTGTATGTGTGTCTACGTCAGATGAGTCTATAGACATCAAAGAAGTGCCCATGCCTCACCAAAACACATATAAACTGGTTATGAGTCACCTCACCCAGTACCTAAACACATCTGACCAATGCATCAGTGTCATGGTCAAATTTTTCATATGGTGCTCCAGGCAAGATAAGGCGGAAGGAAAGAATAAAACCCCTTTTATGGTTAATTTGTTCCATTGCCGCTTTCTACCATGCCTTTTTCATTTATTCTGGCCACTTTTCAAATACCTTTTAAATGGATGGATGTAGATTTGTCTTTGTCACAAGAGCCAGTGTGGCATTAAATAAAATAAAAATATGAATTATTATAGTTAAAAAAAAATGCAATGATCTAAACAAAAATGGAATAAACTACTTTAATATTTAATTTTAATATTAATGTTTATTAACATATAAAAAGCAAAAAAAAAAAAATCAAATTTTTTAAAGGGGAAAATATGCACTGATGAATATTTATCAAAAATTACTTGGTTACCAAGAAAACAACAGTGTCAGTGAAGAACATGCTTGAGATGAGATATAAAACATTCAGTTAAATATCTTATGTTTTTTTTGTTTGTTTTTTTTATTATTATTATTATTGTACATTATACCCAATCAAATTAATAAAATTAAAATAAAATTTATTGAATTGCAATAATTTAAACACAGAAAGAAACTAGTGTAGTGTTTAATTTGAATATTAATATTAATTCACACATTTTTAGTGGAAAAATTATAACACTGATGTATATTTATAAAAAATAATAAATATTTAATAAAAATAAAGTGTTAATATTATGAAAATATTTATTTATTTATTTTGTTTTTAGATGTCATTTTCACCATTTCTGCAGAATGCTATTACATGCAAAACATATGAAATGCAAAAGGAAATGTTAATTATTTTCCACAGAAAAATTGAAAAACATTCTCCTGTAATGCCTGATGTATCCTGTTCATGGACAATTGATGGTTTGGAAAGTGCGTGCTAAGAGAGTTTAATTTCCACTAAAGTCCACAGTTGAAGAAACACCCATGTGTGAGAGAGAGACAGAATGTGATCAAATGAATCCAACTCATTTGTTTGTGCTCAGCTGGATGCTTGAAGACTGACAGACAGCGGCAACAGCTAATGAGAGGCCGATCATCAAAATTCAGAGTCTGGACTGCTGGCGCAGCAAAATGTGGCTTCACAGGGAAAAGCCCTGGGTCATAGTGGCAATGTTGTGGGAATTCTCCTCTATTATTTCACAGCCTAAGCTTTAATTAACACGAGCACCGGCGATTCTGGAACCCCTAATGGGCGACATCCTACATACAATAGTCAGGAGTTAAATTAAAGAGTGCTGCCACTCCGTAATCTCACAATATCATGTGTCCACTCCTCGGTGGAAGTTCACAGCTGGGCCTTGGGCCAAAGGAAATTACAATAACTGGGAAGTATGCACTAAATCATCCATCCAGATAAGACGTAATAAATTCTTCTTTCTGACAAGACGTTTGGAAGAACTGCTGCCTTCACGATTGGCAAAAACAACACGGATTAGGTCAGATGGGTTTTTTGGGAGCACGTCACGCTGGTAATACTCATTTCCCAACCACAGCTTCCAAACCAGTCTCATTTTCTGATGAAAAACAGTAGGTAGGTGTTAGCACCAAATCGGGGTTAATAAAACAAATAGACGTGAAGTCACAGACACTTACTGTACTTGCGCCATTTCTGTGACTTTCCGCCATGGCATTATGTTGATGTAGCACATCTAACTCATATAAGCCCAAAAGAGGCTGATAATGATTTCCTAAGAATGTGTTTGGCTGACCTCTTTCCTTGAAAAAGAAATAGGATTGTGGGTCTACCTTCAAAAGGCACACAGTGAGAGCTTATTGATTTTGAAAGTGAAAAACATTTGTTGACTGCTGATAAAGCTCTCTGGGCCAGAAGTTGCTCTGTGTGTTTTTGTCCTGAATTAATTCAAACAGGACTGGTGCAGCTGTGGTAACACACTCGGCTGAGCTGTTCAAGGACGCCCACTGACTGTCCGCTTTCATCCACAAATCTCAATCAGAGTAAGCCTTATTTGAGGTCACTCTTGCTAGTTTTGCCCTTAGGGCTGGATGGAGTATTGGTATTTTTCTACTAGTTAATCAGTATAGAATAATCAGTTCAGTGTATACGTTTTGTGTTCTGTGGGTCCACCTAAGGAAAAGCTCACCAAAGAAATTTATTTTGGTCATGAAATCACATTCAAGTCATTTCAAACATATGTTTTTCATAGAAGTCAAAAATAACATTTGAAACCGGATCAATTAGACAGTGAACCCAAGAAACTATTCAGTGAACAAATTTGATCAGTCCGAATGATTTGTTCATGAATCAATGCTGAAATGATTCAATGATCCAGTCTCAAAGGTTAATTATGAAGGAATGAATGAATAAACGAATGAATTGAAAATAAAATAAGAAAAATAAATAAACACATACCGTAAATAAAAAATAAATTAAAACAAAATAAATACATTTAGTTTTTGCTCAAATAAAGTATGAATTCAAGACTTAAAAATATAAGATATTTTTTGTCATTTTTGTAAGCTAAAAGATGTGGTTATGAAAAATGATGGAGGCCCAATTCTTGCTATTAACAAACCATTAACTTTTGCCTCAAACTACTAATTTGCTTCTTATTAATAGTTATTAAAGTAGTTGTTAAGTTTAGGTATTGGGTAGGAGTAGAGTACATATAGAATATGGTCATGCAGAATATGTGCTTTATGCAATATGTTAATAATAGGCATGCAAATAAGCAACTAGTTAATAGCAAGAATTGGTCCCTATACTAAAGTGTTACCTTTTTTTATTATTCCACAGAACAAAAAAGAAAATAATACAAATGTAAAATGACGTCAGTGGTAGGTAAATGATGACAAAGTTTAATTAAGGGTACAACTGGACAAAAAACAAATAGAGGCTTCTGATATTTTTCCATTGTGTCCCTTATAAATAATGATATTGTAACTACTGACCTTAATGTGAATCTAAATACAGCCGACATTGTTTGAATCCTAACAAAGAATGGCCGCTTAAAATGATATGTTCATTTCGGGAGTCCTGCACGTGGTGGAAAAGCCTTGTCTAATAATATATTTGGATCGCTTTTACCACAGAAAATCGCTTTGGGTTGTTTGTCACAGCGGACATGACTAGTGTAAAATATGATACACAACAGAACGGTCCTCCACAAAAGGAAAAAAGGAAATATATGGGAGGATTATAGTGTAGCCATATACCAAATAAGCCCATGACGTCTTTGCATCGCAGGTCTTAAATTCACTGGCCCCATGGCTGGAAATTGATAGTGCATTTCTAACATTGCGGCTGCCGTGAACCAAGCCGAAAAGCAACTGCAATGAAGGATGCCAAGGCTTTACGGCAAAAACCGACACTCCTCCAGTTTCAAGTTAAACCGAGATGTTCATACTTTATCAATTTTCCTAACCGCAAAGCAGTGACTCTAAGCTCCCCAAAAGCCCAAAAGAGAGGGCTATATAAGGATTGGGGGTCTAGAGCGTAATATTCAATGCTCCAAATATTCCCAAACATCTGGGGAATGTTAAACGTGACACTTCGTAAACAGGTTGCGGTTGTTTTCAGGATTTTACCCAAAGTGAGGATTTTTGCAGCCTGTCTATTTCATCAAAAGCTCAAGTTAATGTTTCTTGACAGTCTAAACATATAGAAACGTTAAGAGAGGCAATGGAGAAAACTGTGGCCAAAAGTGTTAAGAAACTATAATCCAGAGCCATAGAGCAGGTGTTCGCTTTCTGACCTCAGAGGTCAATATGTCTTGCCGCCACATATGTCTTCTATTAAAACCTCTCAAGTGAGCTGCTATACAAGGAAAGGCAGCTCAACCTGAACCACAAGAATACCTCAGGACCTTCCCTCCAGACACCAGTTCCCCTAAACAAGGCAAAAAAATCAATCAGATGAGCTTCCTGAAAAATACATCTAGCAGACATCTTCTGTGTGCGCCAGATAAACACTTCCAGACACTGGACTACAGCCATTTTCCCACATGCTAAAGTGTTTTGACAGCCATCTCAAAAGCTCTGCTGTTTTACTTTTTTATTTATTTTCAACATTAACATGGATTTCAGCAGAATTTGCTCATCAAAGCTTGCTGCTTACAGGAAGGTTTGTTGGAAGAATGCGTTAGTCCTCTCAAAAGCACGTAAACACAAATAAATGATCACGCTTACACCATCACAAGACAGATGAACAAGTCCTGATAAAGAAGAAGAAAAATATAGATCTACCAGACAACCAAAACAAAAAGTGAGTAACAGTTCATCTGAATTGAAAATCAGGTCAACATTTACTCACTCTCATGTCGTTCTGAGCACGTTTCACCTTACTTGTATATGTATATGTCAACTTATTCTACTAACCCTAAACCTACCCTACTGAGAGTTAGTAGGCATGTAGTTGCAAATTAATGAGAATTAGTTGACATTACAAAGTTACTTATAGCAAAGACTATAGAATACCCAAGACGTGTCACTCGTATAGTTTTGAATGGGGAAAAATGCAACGCTCAATATGGCCGCTCAAACGCAGGAAGCCCCGCCTTCTGAATGAAAGAGCCAATCACTAATCGGTAAAGTCAGCGCGTCAGTGCAGCTGCCGTTAGAAGTCCCGGTTGCTATAGAAACAGTCAGCGCTCTGAGACGTGCGCTGAGGACTGCGCATGCGCACTGGCTGATCTAGCCTGAAAAATAAGCTTTTTATAACGCTATTTGAGCAAAAGAAACAACATTTATGATACAGTTGTTGACAGATTTCTTTGGTGATTTCAAATATGAAATTTAATCGTAAGCTTAGTGAACAGTTTTGGAGAATTTGATGTTTCCCCATTCAAAGAGATAGGAGCTGCACTTGCATGCCCATCCGAGAGGCGTTTCAAAGATGGCCGCCGAGTGACATGACTTGTCTTAAAGAGACTTTGCTTATAGTTAGAAGAATGTCTTAAGTGGACTATTGAAATAAAGTGTAACCATCTGTTTCTTAGTTACATCCTCTAGTTGTTTCCTCCAACTCAAGACGTGTGAATGTTTTGAGCATACTTACACAAAACACAATGACAGCCTGTACATGTGCGTTCAGTGTGAAAAACAGTTATAATGACATGTCAAATCTTTGCACCTAAAATCAGTAGTATTTCACAACTATTTTCCATGTCATGAACACAGAGTGTATCCTGTAATTCACACTCCTCTGTGATATAAACACAGTCGCTACACTCTGCAATTTAGTTTTCCGTGCCAATGTCTCACAGCTGTAGGATGTTGCAATTATCAGAACACGTGTTTTGTTCTTGCTCTGTAGCAGGTAAAGAAATTTAGTCAGTTCAGCAAACTGCAATTTCACTCAGAGTCTATGTGTCTAAGAATAACACGTAATATGTTGGTTCCAATGGTAATGTGATCGTATCAGAAGGTAATGAATACCATATATGACACTTCCAGGAATACCATGGCGCTATCATGTCCACACAGTATTGCTGTTGTATTTTAATAAACCTTCAAAGCCACACCATCAACATAAGCTTTCTGGCATTTTCTGTATTAATTACTTTAAACTAAACTGGTTATAAAATTAAGCACTGAGGCCTGTGCTACACTTGAGAGCAAATTTGCATTTGCACCAACAGGGGTCTCTCTTCCGCTAAAAACACAGCCTAAGCCAATGCAACCTATGCAAGCGGAAAAAATGCCTTAATGTTTAAAAGAACATTTTTTCTACCAATAAGTATAAAGTCAGAAGTCATTCCATGACTTCTTGCCATCAAACTTAATTAGCATCATATATTTAAAACATGCCAGCAGTATATTTAAAAAAAGCCAACAAAGCACTATTCACTGAAAGGGAAACTAACTCAATTACTTTAAATAGGCTACATTCTTCATTCTATCCTTGAACAGGCACTGAAATAATTCTCAGTCATTGGAGATTTATAAATCTCTGTCCGACTTTGTCAGCACCAGGGTTATATTTAGAAACGCAGAGAAAGTCACGATCCACAGGTCTGTTAATATGTCACGTCATCCATGGTCGCAGCATTCACACTCTGGCACACATTAGTGAAGACTGTGAATGATTCACTCCCGTGTGACACAGATAACTCTTAACAGCTGTGCAGGTATATATTCACGAACCAGGTTAAAAAACAGCAACACAAAGCACCCATCGTGTATGAAATGCAACAATATTTTATGAAAAGGAGCAGCTTATGTGGTATATATAAAAATGTTATAACATGTGCAATCCTTTTCAGACAAATACTGTATTGGCTCTGGCAAATGCATAAATAAATATAAAGTATATTAACATCAATATATATTAACAATGCAATCTCACAAATAGTTACATAGACTGTTGTGAACCTCTTAAGCATGTAATGATAATGAATAAGTCTGGCCTCATTCACTTTCGGGATGAATGGGTTTACCATCACAGCCGCTGATGGTTTGCCACTGGAAACATTTATCCATTCTCAGTACACACATTTTCGCCATGCCTCATCTACCATCCATGAACGTATCCAAATCTGAGGAACTCTCAGGGAGACTAAATTGTGAGGGAAAACCCACCAGATTCCTTCCAGGCTGGACCAGAGCCACTTCTAAGAATAAATCCTGGTGAGCCTATTTATTTTTACGAGCTTTTTATTAAGTTCTCTGGTAATCATTTGTCTACTTGACTAATGAGCGTGCAGACTGGAAATCAACATTAATTTTCTTGTGGTTTCTTCAGAGCCTAATGCACCTTTTGGTTTTGAACTCGTAGGATATTACAAAATGATGATGTTTCAGATCAAATGTTCATATGAGATTCTCTCATGCAAAAATCGGGCTACTGCCACTTGAAATAAAACTAGACTTCACCTTCCTCCAAAGAATAATTCATCAGAAAGGGTTTGGGCCTGATGGGGCAAAGTTGCAATTGCTTAAGAGCTCTTCAGAGAAGACCATTTCAAAGAATCCCATATTTGCCACTTAAGCATGCCAGTGTCTGCCCATCCTGAGTGGCACTATGCTTTCACTGAATGGGATATCTATTCAGTGAAGGAGCGAGGGAAAAGGTAAAGTGTTTTTCCTGCTTTTGGCTTGAGTGGCTCCACTTAAACCTCCAAAAACACACAACGGGAACATGGAAGTCCATATCATTGCTTCTCAAAACCTTCCCATCAGGCAACTCTAGTGGAAGCATTCTCAAAGTCCTCATCCCAAATGATCTGCTCACTTTCACAGCTTAGAACGCAAAGGCAGTTTCCCATAGATCAATGCAATACAACTGCAATAGAATTGAAAATCACATCTAGGTGGCCATACTGTTGGATATCTAACTCAAAACATCTGTAAATGGTGTTTATATGACAGACAGACAGACAGACAGAACGATGGAGAGATAGAATTACAGAATGATGGAAAGAATGACAGAAAAATAGATAGAACAATAGATAGATAGAACGATAGATAGATAGATAGATGGATAGATGGATAGACAGACAGACAGACAGACAGACAGACAGAATGATGGAGAGAGAATTACAGAATGATGGAAAGAATGACAGAAAAATAGATAGAACAATAGATAGATAGAACGATAGATAGATAGATAGATGGATAGATGGATAGACAGACAGACAGACAGACAGAACGATGGAGAGATAGAATTACAGAATGATGGAAAGAATGACAGAAAAATAGATAGAACAATAGATAGATAGAACGATAGATAGATAGATAGATAGATGGATAGATGGATAGATGGATAGACAGACAGACAGACAGAATGATGGAGAGAGAATTACAGAATGATGGAAAGAATGACAGAAAAATAGATAGAACGACAGACAGACAGACAGACACACTGTAAAAAAAAATTTTAAAAAGTTGAGCCAACTTAAAATTTTAAGGCAACCAGCTTCAGCAGATTTTTGAATTTGCTCAACTTATTTTTGTGGGAGATTCTCTAATTTTTGTTGTATAAACTTAAAATGATAAGTTGAGAAAACTCAAAAATCTACTGAAGCTGGTTGCCTTAAAATTTTAAGTTGGCTCAACATTTTTTTTTTTTTTAACAGTGTGTTTGTCTGTCTGTCTATCTGTCGTTTTTACAGTGCAGACAGACAGACAGACAGACAGACAGACAGACAGACAGACAGACAGACAGACAGACAGACAGACAGATAGATAGATAGATAGATAGATAGATAGATAGATAGATAGATAGATAGATAGATAGATGTGTAGCCAATCAGAGGAGACATGTTCAAGATTAAAAAACTAAAAAAAAAAAAACTGTAGCTGTCCACAGTAAACACAATATTTAAAAATTGTCACCCGCTCTAGAGCCCTGCAACCTCTGACACAAATATCTAATGGCTGAGCACTGTTGTCAAACCATTACTCTCAGAGAGGATGGGAGGTGACAGAAATACAACAATGAGCTAATGATCTTTACAGGGAGGCCGGTGTTGTGAGTTGTTAAGAGCTGTGTGGGAGAGGTCGGGTACGACACTGCCCTTTGTCCTGAGTCCTGACCTCTGCACTGAATATTATAAATAAAGAATGACAACTAATTAGGCTTGGTTACAGTACACCTCGGTTGAGTTTAAGATATCTTAAATGACATGTTGTTTCTTAGTACCTGCCTCATATCCATTTGATGGCTTGAGACTAAATATTTAAATTTAATATGTGCACCCGGTGGTCCATTTTAATATTGCCAACATGTTCAAAATGACTTGGTTAAGTTAGTCTCTATCTGTGTGATGAAAGAGATTTTTATGACCGTTAGCAGTCCTTGGCATTCTCATTAGCTTTTGGCAATGCAAAAAATTCCCCAAATTTTATTATCTGGCATCCTGTCAATCGAATTACATACACATAAAACTATTCTGGAAATATCTGCTAGCTCAACCTGGGAAAAACTATTGGAAACTATCATTAAACATTCTTCAAGAGATATGAATAGCTCATTGATTTTATGCGTCGGCAAATGTGTGTACCAGTGTTTGCCTCCGTGTATGAATGGATGTTTATGTGCAAGGATGGGAATTTCTGAATATTGTGTGCAGCCACAGCAGATGCGCAGAGTGTCTGGCGTCCAGATGGGCATCTATTAAGAGGAAAGAACTCAAAGCACTAGAGCACCACGGGAATCAAATCAGCTCCATTACTATAAACATCACTAAAGTATCTACAGATTCATTCCAGAGCTACCTCAAACACAGAAAGAAAAACAACTCTTTATAGAGACAATGACTGACTCTAATAAGAGTCTCAATAGAGCATTCAACAGAGCAGTTCACAGTGTTGAAACCCTCCACCTTCCCCAGCTCCACCTGTATAGATCTGCTATGGGTTATTATATATTTGTGCAGCAGCAGTATGCCTTAAATACTCTCAGCACTGCATTGACGTATGTATTGGCACTAGCAAGTTCCTGTACTTGCTTTGCAGCAGCAGCAGCAATTCAGCAGCGTAGCAGAACTACTTTGCCAAGACCAAATACTTTAGCATTGTCATATCCATCACCAGGCTAAAATCTTTATAGAGTTGTCGTGATGGAAATTAATGAATGAATAATTTAATTATAGTATACCTAGGCTATATAAAGAAGTTTCTTCTGCTCATCAAAGCTCCATTTGTTTGATAAAAATACAGAAACACACAGTAATATTGTGAAATATTATTACAATTTTAAAGAATTGTTTTCTATTCTAATATACTTTCAAATATAATGAAAATATAATGATGGCAATGCTGAATTTTAATCAGCCATTACTCCAGTCTTCAGTGTCACATGATCCTTCAGAAATCATTCTGATATGCTAATTTATTATCAATGTTGGACAGTTTTTCCAACATTTATTATCAACAGTTGTGCTGCTTAATATTTAGTTTTGGAACCTGTGATACTTTTTTCAGGATTCTTTGGTGAATAAAAAGTTAAGTCGTCATTATACCTCTTTACTTTACTATTTAACACATCCTTGTGTTGAATAAAAGTATTAATTTCTTTCCAAAAAAAAAAAAAAGAAAGAAAATTACTGACCCCAAACTTTTGAACAGTAGTTTATATTGTTACAAAAGATTTCTATTTTTAATACTTTCTATTTATCATAGAACCCTGAAATAAATGTATCCACAAAAATATTGAGCAGCACAACTGTTTTTAACAATGATAATATAAGAACTATTTAAACACCAAATCACCATATTAGAAGGATCATGTGAGTAATGGCTGTGGAAAATTTTTCTTTGCCATCACAGGAATAAATTACATTTTAAATTATTTTAAAATGGAAAATATATATTGTAATTTGTAATATCTCACAATATTACATTTTTTATGTATTTCTAAATCAAATAAATGGAGCATAAAAAAAAAACAATTCTGAAACATTAAAAATCTAACTGGCCCAAAACGTTTTACTTTTGAACAATAGTGTGTATATGTAGCCCCGAGTAGCTTAAAAGAGACAAATAAAATGGCCTCCCCCTTTATATTTTCAACTTTTTCTGATCCGGGAACAATGGTAATTCCTATGACAATTTATTTTGTATTACTGGATTACACTGTGTTGTGAGTAAAATGAATCTTGTTAAACTCAGGTTCGTACTCTATACATCAGTAGTTGAATAACAAGGAAATGGTATTCAGTACGTGATGAGCTTCGTGGTACACGCAACAGACGCTCCTTGATTGACCTGTGTTTTTCTTATCTGTTTTAACAGGTAAGCTGATAATTATTACTCTAGTAATACCCAACAGTATATTGTGTTCCTATAGTCTCGAGACATTAAGAAATGTTGACTTTAACCGTGATTAAGAGTGCCGTACATAAAAATGGCGGACGAGAGTGTTATCAACTCCAAGAAAGACTAGTAACTTTCAGCACGAGCAAAGTGAGAAGTAAATGTCTAAAAATACATACTGTATAGTGGAGATAAGAATGCAAAATGAGGAATGATGATGAATTAAATAGATGTGTACGAACATTGATTAGTCGTGTGTAGTGACATACAGCCTGAGTTAAGAAAGCACACGTGTCTATGATAACACGTTAACATGATAACACTTCATTTAGTGTCACTCTGTCAGCCATTAGCATATTTCATAGAGGATTAAAACTGATTAAAAAGAGTATTAATACAGCTTCATACAGTTATCAATGCTGGAGTAATATGGATATAAAATAATTAGTCATCCTCATTGTTATGTTTATAGAGTTTGCATTACTCGCTTGTATTCAGGTTAAAGTGGGTTTGCGATGTTTAAATGTTATTTGTCATATCTTTCCTTTATACCTTGTGAGAGTGAACACCAAACACATTCAGATCTATTTGGTGATGTTTATGAGCTTAGAGCAGATATTTCTTGAGAATTGAGTGTGGTTTAAAGAGTAATGTGTCCAATGCCATGTATCTGCATAAACATTTGCACTATAAGACATGTTATTGTTTATGATTCCCTGTTAAGGTGTCTGACACGAACAAGGAAATGGACAGCTCCTCAGTCTATGTCAACAAGACCTTCAATTCAAAGAACGTGTGACGAGCCTTTTGCCTCCAACCCCCTTTAGGTTGAACTCACACTATGCCACCATACAGGAAAACATCCTTTAAAATATGTCCTTACGATCTAGGAAAAGCCTTTGCTGTGAAAACAAACGATACATCATTTTTGTTGGTTGTACCTGACTGACATAAACAAGAACATGCTATACCATATAGGTCACTTGTCTATAAAACTAGTACTTATCAACAAGCATGCAGCCCTCACAAAATCAGACACAGCAGGCCCATCATGTTTTGAAGTCACCATATTGTCGCAAATAGAGAAGGTATTAAATAACAGCGGTTGTCTGTCTTGTGTTCCTCCTGAACTAGATACTGATGACAAACCAGACGCCACAAATTCAAGAGGACAAGACTCAACACACCTGCTGTACACCTTATCACAGCCCATCAAAGATGTGAACATGAGACTTATACCTGCATCTCTGAGAACATCTCTCTTCAAAGAACAATCAGAACATTCTGCGTCAGGTAACATGAGAACTCGAGGAAATGTTCTAGGAAATGACTTTGAGGTCTGTTAAAGTATGTCCACTCGAGTGACATAAAATCTCTTTAATGTCTATTGTTTCTTCTGGAAATAAATGACATAAAGAGTGAACTGAGACTTGTGCTTAAGTATTCTGCTTCTCAAATAAAAAATAAATAAATAAATAAATAAAAAATACTCTGGTAATCTCACATCTTCTGAAGAGTTTTAAGAGATTTCAACATATCTGAAATAGTGCTCAGATTTGTCAAAACACCAAGGTCTGCCATCAAAGGTCTGATATCTCAATATCAACTCAATTCTCATTAAATTCTTTCTAAACCAAATTATCTGAGCCATGGAATCAATAACTCTAAACTCACAAATGGAGATCTCTTTAACATCTCAACTGTTTAAAGAGTGAAATAAATTTTTCTGAAACAGCCAGTTCCAAAAGACATCTCAAAAAGTCTCAAACTGTGCTTAGATTAGCCAAAATACCAAAGTCTGCTATCAAAAGTCTGAGATTTTCAGTATGAACCGAAGATTTCTTATTAAAATCTTCAGACCAAATAAATGAGCTATGGAACCAGTCTCTCTATCTTTAGAAAAGAGATCTCTTTAACATCTCAATAAGCAACCAGATTAAAAGCAGAGAACAGAGAAGTATTCTGCTTTTCATCTTAGTTTCTTTGGTAATCTCACGTCTCTTCTAAAGCTTCAAAGGGGATCTCAAAAATAATTTCCAGCCAAGATGTCAAAAGACTACAATCAAATGTCTGATTTCAATATGAACTCAAATATTTCTCATCAAATTATTCCAAAACCAAATTATCTGAGCTGTTAACTCTTACTGTATGTCAATAATTTTCCCATTTGTGTCTATTTTTATCTCTCATAAGGAACTTCATGAGAGACACCTCAGCTGATGACACTTAAATAAAACAGAATTTAAAACATCAAGTCTCATACTGTTTTTTTTTCTTAGATGAAATGTACAATTACAGGTAAAAAGAAAGAAGAAAAGGTGTGAGAGCAGTGCTTCAAGAGACTGAATGGTCTATGAGGGTCTTAATCCCTTTGTAATGTGTGCAGACCCCCTCAGGTAAACTCTCATTGATGAACACAAAGCAAACGGGAGGAGTTAAGATGTCAAATGCCATTTACCTGGACGACCCACCACTGCTGGAGGTGTGACAGCAGCAAATACAGATTCCTCACTAAAGTATATGTGACCCCGGACCACAAAACCAGTCATAAGTGTAAATTTTTCAAAATTGAGATTTCAACATCATCAAGCTGAATAAATAAGCTTTCCATTGATGTATGGTTTGTTAGGATCTGACAATATTTGGCCGAGATACAACTATTTGAAAATCTGGAATCTGAGGGTGCAAAAAAAATCTAAATATTGAGAAAATCTCCTTTAAAGTTGTCCAAATGAAGTTCTTAGCTATGCATATTACTGATCAAAAATTAAGTTTTGATATATTTACAGTAGGAAATTCACTAAATATCTTCATGGAACATGATCTTTACTTAATATCCTAATGATTTTTGGCATAAAATAAAAATGGATGATTTTGACCCATACAATGTATTTTTTGGCTATTGCTACAAATATACCCCAGCGACTTAAGACTGGTTTTGTGGACCAGGATCACATATGTTCTTTTCTGCTTCAGTATAAAACAGCATAAATAAAGTGCTATGAAGAAATATTTAAACCACACAAAGTTATGAGTCAAACAAAAGTTTAAAGGTCAAGCTAGTCATTGCTACGTCCAACTAGGTTCATTAGTTTCTGACTGAATAACTAGAGATGAATCAGTCACAGAAAAATTTCTTGCGTGTAAAATATGAGACCTGACACAATATGATCCGTAGTATGAGATAGTATTCCCACTATAGTATTTCAACTGGCTAACTGAAACAAATTGGGATATAAACTAAAAAAGGGCTGTATAATATCATAAAGACTGGCAATGTCTTCACGCTTCCAAAACTGATTAAAGTTATGAAACACAACCTAAAAACACACTATAGAAACTCTAACACGCAAACACAGCAACTCTGGCTCATAAAATCTTATGTAACCAATCCCATGTTGTTCCACCGGGTCGTACCTGCCGCTATCCTGTTAAGCAGCTGCTGACGGGCAATGATCCTGCCCAGCCTGTACCCAGAGCGCCGTCTGAGGTGGTCCATCCTCAGGTAGATATCCTGCGTCTCTGGGGTCATGTTTCCCAGACATTCGCTGCTCTCGGTGCGCGGCAGCTCCCTGTACATGATCACACAATGCCAAACGTCCGGCACCCCCTCCCCAAAAACAAACACCTGAAACAGTCAAGTAATCTGTCCACCTACAAGCCAACATGTGTGAGATGTGAGTCCGTAGAGTTTCAGAGGAGTGCCAGCTGTCAGTCCCGCCCCCTTTTTGAGTCACATGACTAGAGGTGAGCCAATGGTGAAGCCAGCATGACAAGCGCAGGCCTTGTGGCTGAGCTGAATTCAAGGTCTGTGCGAGCGTTGCTCGGTTCAGGAGGGAAATATAAATACCAGAGGAATGCCTGTGAACTGAGCGAGTGGAGAAAGCTGGAGAGCAGGGGGCCGTGGGAGGGGAGAAAGAAAAACAGCGTGGCTAAGAGAAACACCCAGACCTGAAAGAACAAGCCTGCTGCTGTGAAGCTCCACTCGGGTTCCAAGTTTGCTAAGGAGGAGTTTGTTAGTTGGGAAAAGAAAAAGAAAGAATGGCAGGAAAATAGAAAAGTTGGTCTTATAGACTATTAACTTAAAATGGTTTTAGACAAAAATTGTGTGATGGAACAATCCATTAGGACAATACAAAGAGAAAACAGGCCTAGGAACGATTGTGTATGTGAAAACAAGGATACCAAAAGGTGTCTTGTTGGTAAACCCAATCCCCAACCCCCTATTTGCACTGAGCACAGTGGGGCTTCACCTTGTGAAACAGCCATTCATGCAAAAATGGCCATTTCACACATTAAAATAGGCTGAACAGGAAACGTCTCAACTGTAGGTGAAACACAAGAACCTTTATTTATGCTGAAATAATTTATCACTTGGCCTTCATTTCCTGGCAGATTAAAAAAACAAACCAAAAAACTAACAAACATGTCAATAAAAAATTTATATAAAATAAAAATAAAAAGTGTCATTAATTAAATAGTTCTCCTGCTTTAGCTCCACTTGCAAAAATATAAAAAAATATAAAATAAGAAAATAAAAAAGATTAATTTATTTTTTATGCTGAAATAATGTGCATTTATCAAATGGCCTTAATTTTCTGACAGATTCCTAAAAACATGAGGTCAATGAAATGAAATGAAGTGTCATTAATATATGTTCCTGCTTTAATTATCTCTTAGCTCCAATTACAATTATTAAAAATATATAATAAGAAAATAAAAAAAAGATTCATTTAAATAATAATAATTTAATGCATTATGTGACAATTACGCTATCTTTCTCAAAAGTAGAAAAATTTTGTTATTTGTATCAGTAATATCTATCTATCAATCTACACAAATGCACATACACACACACACACACATATATATATATATATATATATATATAGTTCTAAAAAGTCAATCAAGGGCTACTGGTCAATCTCCAATGCTGTCTGCATTACTTCCTAAATGCTGATACTTCAATGAAACAAATGAGGTCTACATGAGCAACAGAAACTTTGCACAATGCAAATTTCCAAATGTTCTATGTAGTTGCTTTATACTGTAAGTACCAATAAAACAGATAACGTCCTTAATCACACACTTGCCATCTGTTAAACATGTTGCACGTGTACATGTATAACTAAAATAAAAATTTTAAATGTATAATTCATTAAAAAAAAATACATGTAAGGCACTCACAGTTTGGTTATACTAAAGCACATTAAATTAGAATTTGTACACATGAAGAAAAGAAAAAAAAACATTCCTATACAAAAAAAAAAAAAGAATGAATGAATGGAAGGTTTGCAAGAGCGTCTCTTCCATTGCTGCATGGAACAACCCGAGTCTTCAGACTGAAAATAAGACTTCACATCTTTGCAAACAGTTCCACCCTCTGTTGACTAAACTCCATCACTCTTAAGGCACTGGTGAACAGCACACATTTCCTGTTAGTATGTGTTATAAGCCTCTCGCTCCTAGTCTAAGTGTGAGCGAGCACATAAACACATGAAGCGGGTACAAATGGGCACGACACCAAGCTAAATACATTCTGTGCCCCCTCCCTGACTGGCACACACTAACCATACTACAAACCACACAAAGACCGCAATTCAACCAGCGCCTGCAATCCTGCTGCTATTTATACATAAACTACCCCATCCCTCACTCCAACGCCCCTCGCCACAGGAAAGTTTACATGTTTTCTACTCTGTAACAGTTTTTATGACGTTCTGTGCAGTTTGTGGTGCTACATTAAAAATGATCTAATTTGTTGACCCAAAGCTTGAGATTATAAACAAGGTACAGTGCGTGCTCTTGCAATCCCATAATGCACAAAAGGGCTCTGTTGACTACAGGTGTAACTTGAGTGACTGACAGAGCCTAATGAATGCTGTGATTTGTTTTTCCACACATACCGCTTAAAGTGTAGATTAATGTTATGCTGAATGGGATTTTAAATATTATATATGTGTGTGTGTGTGTGTGTATATATATGATGAAAAGGGGTTTTCAAGCATCAGAACAAAAGTTTAATACAGCAGCAGCTTTATTTTTTTTGTGCATTAGTATGAAAAATTAAATATTGTGCCCTGTTTAATTAGATTTTTTTTTTAGAGAAAAATTATGATTATCATACATTTTTAACACGATTTACAGAAGACACCCATGAAAATGTCATTAAGCGAAAGAAGATTTAAGAAGATTTGTTGTTCTTAATCATTTAAAACATCATACAATTTTCATCACTTTTTGTTTTATATATTTTAATAAGTGCAGGTCAGAATAAGTTTGTTGTTTAATTTGTACATAAAAATGTCTGTCACGCTGAATGATGACGGAACATTATTTCAATCATATTTAATTTTTCAAGTTATTTGAAACATTAAAGTAGACACTTGCATTTAATAGGCTGTTTATGTTTAGAAATTACTTTTTTTATTTTAATTGATACAGACAACAAAATGGGATGTCTTTGACATATATAAATGTAGCAATAAATGAACAAAGAATAATAAAGACATTAATAAAAAATAATAAATGGACTAACAATAAAATTGACTCTACATGAGGGAAAAACAGGCCAACATAAAATAATATTCCATGGAAAGGTTCTTAGTTTTTGGCTGCTGTATAAATGATTAACGATTAAATACTTAATATATTTTATTGCTTGTGTTTAATAATCCTTCAGTCAACAACAGCCTACTCCAGTTCTGGCACAGGTTTAGTTCATTTGGAGGAAATGGGTTGTAATAAGTGTTTACTGACCCAATTTTACAGCACACCGAGTCAGACTGACAAAGAAAATCAGCTGTTATCTTGTACCATATCATAATTTCAGTCCCTTTAATTGGTCTATATAGACATATGATGGTATCTTCAAGAGTTTACATGGAAATGGTTCACGAGTGCTCTCTGACTGATAAAGCACTCTGGAATGAAATGAAATAAAACTTTCAGCAACCCATTCAACAAAGCTACAGCTTGTAGAAAATAGTTTAGACCAGTCAAATCGACTATCAGATGCTTATTTCAACATAGCAAGAACAAGGAGAGGTTTTTGCTCCCCCGTGCCTAACCTGAGCAATACAACATCTATCCTTCATTAACTATTAACCGAGTCTGCTTTGTAGATTAGCCACTTCTCCAACACATCTTTAGCTTTATGTAGGAGAAGATGTGTTACTGAAAACAGATCAAACATCTTTGTCATGCAGAACTGAGTGCTTTGCCAGATTTAGCTCAATATTCAGAGCCAAACCTGCCATTGCCAAGTCTCTCATCATTTCTATACTGGAGCCAAAGACGAATGTCTGACAGCTCTCAAAATAAATGTATGCAAAAGTGGAGGAGAGAACAGACCCTGCTCACCACTCGCCAAAGAATGCACATTCCACATGCTCTCTCTCTCTCTCTCATCTGAAGGGACAATGGAAAAGGTTGCAGTAACGACTTGGGTTTATTATGCCTATATTAATTCTACTATTAATAAACTTTTTGAAAATAATATTACTATGACAATTATAATAATAATTTGAATGCAAAACTATTTTCAGATATTGATTTCTAATGGTATAATGGCTGTCAGGATTATTACAATCGACATGAAATCAAAACTGAGGCTCTAATTAGCTTAGTTCCACTTGCATTATCTTAAAGATATAAAATAGTATTATTAAAAAAAGAGACAAATTAAATAAATAATTGAATAAATAAATGATACACAAGGGCAATAAGTCATTAATTCATATTAAATAAATAAGATAAAGATAATTGAAGTAAATTAAATATAACAACTACAAAAACAACAATAATAATGTACAAGGGGATAAAAAGATAAATTAAAGACAAATAAATAATGTAATAAATTAATATAAATAATACACAAGGGAGATTATTAGAAAAGAACAAAAAATACACATAAATAAATGAACTAATCAGTAATTAAAAATAAATAAATAATACATAGGGATGGGGGCATTAGAAAAGAACAAAACAGATAAATAAATTAATTAATAAGTAAATGAACAATAAAAAAATAACACAAAAAAATTAAAGACAAATCATTTAACAAGTAAATTAAGGATACACGAGGGGGATGACCGGAAAATATATAAAAAAAGATCAAGATAAATGTATGAACTAACAAACAAACAAATAAATACTCATATTTATTCAACATACATATTCAACCAGTCTCAGCATGTTTGAACTCAATGGCAACAGCACAAATCTCAACCTCAGATCTTTGAAGTGCGCAGTAGATGGTTTTTTGGATGTAATACAGACAGCACTACTTCACAGTCATCTTGGTACTTCATTTGTGTATTTTTCCACTAGCTGAGGCAGAAGCCAGAAGCAACTGCCAAGAAAACGTAACTGTATTTGTACACCTTCATGAATTAATAGCTACATTTTGATGGAAAGAAAAATAAACAGTTTTGTGGCTTCCACAATCAGGTCAGATGAAGATTAGCCACAAGAGAGGCCTGTCAGGATGACAGCTGATTCCTAATAAAACGTCCTGGCTGAGAAACTCTGGCCCGGGATGCTGACTCCACAACTTAGGCGTACAGAGAGTGAAGATATCAACACAGCCAGTGGAAAGAAAAGTTATCGGCATAATATTTACTCTGTGGGTTTCTGGGAAGGGCCGTTGAACGTGGGCAGGAGCCAGATAAAACCAGCAGGTGCTTATGATTCGCTCCAGCAGGGAGAGACGGCAGACAACAAAATGTTTCTGCTGTTTCTTCTGAATCTCCCACTGAAAATGTCAAAGCCGCATCACATTTATGAGTTTTCTGCATTGAAGAATCTGTTCCTTTGTTTAAGCGTAACTTTATATGGTAACAGCGACTGGACTGTGTGCAAAATGAGCTAAATGTTGTTGTAATCTGTCTTTCTTGTGGCCCTTGATCGCTGCTGCCTTTGGTTTAAGAGGCTCTTTTGCAAGTGGCTTGTCAGAAGATTTGAACGATGCCTAAGCATTCTAGCCTAGGACCCTGAAACAAGTGTTGAAATGCAGACCATAATGCAACCATAATGCAATCCTACACAAATCCCTCATTCCATATGGGCTGCAGTGCTTTAGTCTTGAGTCACTGATTGATATACAAAAATGGGAAATGCTGGCTGAAATCTAAAATGCAACTTCACTTTTATTAAACATGCTAAAATATTGAAGAAAGATACAACTAGCACTTCTGAAAATGAAAAAAAAATAAAATAAATTCACTGGATTTGCCCAAGGTTAGTGATATTATTTCTTAGAAAAAATGTGGTGATATAAGATAGATGTCTTTTTTTTTTCAAAGTCTATAAAAGTTTCCACTATTTTTTTTTTACTTTAGGAACCTGGGGGCGTATTACAGAAATGTATTACATGCTATTATTTCAACCATTGTTTTCCACATTAGTCTACTATTGTGGTATAATCTATTTTAGATAAAAACTATCTGTTCATTTAAAATAGATTACACTACAATAATCATAAAAGCAATAAACAAAAATACCTGTAATTTGTTACGATTCATGTTTAAGGTGGTTGTTAGAAAAAGTTATTTGAACCAGCCTTTTTGCTGAAAATCAAAAAGCACAATGTTTTTTTTTTTTTTTTTTTTTTAATAATTAATACTTTCATTCAGCAAAGTTGCATTAAACTGGTCAAAACTGGTCAGTGAAGGCATTTTTAACATTTCCAATAAATGCTGTTCATTGGCACTTTCTATTCATCAAAGAATCCTGAAAAAAAAAAAAATGTATCATGGTTTCCATAAAAATATTAAGCAGCACAATTGTTTTCGATATTGATAAATGTTTCTTGAGCAGCAAATCAGCATATTAGAAAGATTCTGAAGGATCATGTAACACTGAAGACTAGAATAATGATGCTAAAAATTCAGCTTTGCCATCACAGGAATAATTTTAAAATAAATGTAAAAACAAAAGAAAACAGTTACTTTAAATTGTAATAATATTTTACAGTATTGCTGCTTTCACGCAGCTTTTCATCTCAGCATAAGAGACTTCTTTCAAAAACATTTAAAAATTAAACTTTTGAATAAACAGTCATATTCAGTTTGTCCAAAGCTTTGAACAATACACCTTGTTTTGAAGGACAAAACTAAAAAGGTGGAACTCTATCTGCCAGAATATCCTTCGTGGTTGAACTTTTAATAGAGGCTCAAGTCAGACTGAAATATACCCCTCTTGGGAGCCACACTGCGCTCTCCGCCATCATGCCTCAAAGAGCTCCTCATTGTTTGGCATGTGTATAAACAGTCAGGCCAGAGCGTGCACATGACTGCCACCTACATAGCACATCACATCTCTGAAATACATATATGGAAATAAACGTGATAAGCATGCCAACAATGCCTCAACATTTCATCACAATCCCCATGGCAGCCCGATCATGTGCCCAAATAAACAAAGAACCTTGAACAAGACAAATATACAAGCTGTTAAAGATTTCGATCTAATAACAGCAGAGTTTTAATTACTGTCCAATAAAATAAACAGATGGACCACCATAAAGCACTCCAAGAGAAAAATAAAGCTCCAATATGAAAAGCGATTGCTAGTGTTTTCCACCAAGGCACGACGTTGCATTGACTGACATCTAGTGGTCAAATATTGTCAAGCGTCTCCACTTTGAATACATCACCAGAGATTAGAAGTATATACAAGTTAATAGCAGTTTTTAAACGTGTTCAGCACATCTGCCAGTAAATTCACACTTAAACAAACGGACAAAAATAAAATGCCGAGAGTAGACTAGTGGAAGACAGATTATGCAAAACTCCCCATTCAATTTAATGAAGCTGTTGTCTATACACCTACATATCTATCTATCTATCATATATCTATATGTATGTATGTATGTGTGTGTATAAAGTGCCATGTTAATTGACTAAAACAATATTTTGATGTGTTATACCTTTTAAATTTCGCAGCAAAATCTACAATAGACTGAAAAATACTATGTGGCGCAGAAACATAATTCACCCAGAAATGAATGAATTTCACAACTATTTTAAGTAGACAGACTTAAATAGCCTAGTACTTTCTTGTAAACAATGTAGCCTACTCGAAATACCAACTTCGAAATATTTAGGCTACTAGGATTAGTAGACTAAAAATTGTGATAACTAGCCCCAGTCTTTCTTATTGTATTATTCCAAACCCCTTACGATAATGCAAAGGTTAAGCAACGTAAAACTTCAACAACTATGCTCAATAATCTCAAGACAATAAATAAATACAAACTTTTTTGTTCTCGCGTTGTGCGAGTCATCATATCACTGTCAGCGTACTCTGCAATAGAGCGCGTGAACTTTACTTCAGTGTCACTAACCTGCAAGTCGTCTCTCTCTGACACTTTTCCACAATAAATCCCACGCTTTGGACGTGGATTCTCTGAGCTGCTCGCTGAACGATCGTCTGAGTGTCAGTGTGAGAGACTTTCGTTTCGCTGTCATCGTCAATCCGCGCTCATAATAATCAATCAGTGGCTCCCGTTATTTCTCAAAGATAGCAAGACTCCTCGTCCTCTTCTTCACCTGCCCCGCAGCCACAGACCGCAACGGGAAACTTTTCCGAAAAATAAATGCATATCAAAAAGAATAATGTGGTAACAATCTCCCAAATAATCCAGTTTAGGACGCGCGTTGGTACAAGACGCGCAGCCGCTGTCTGGAGCCGCCGTGTTTCAAAGCAGATGTGGGTTTGTTTGAAGTTTCTCCTTCTGCTCGTAACATACGATCACTCTCTCTCTTTCCTTCCCTCTCTCTCAAACACACTCTCTCTCTCTCTCGTTCATCACTCTCACTACTGGAGGACTTCATTTCAAGCCTCACCTCACGTACTCCATGTTATTTGTTAAAAAAAAAAAATGCATCTATAAATATATAATATAAAAACACTAAAAATGTAATATAGCCTACAATAAAAAATAATAAAAATTATTAAATATATAGGCTATTTATAAATATATAATATAAAATGTATTTGTGGAAATGTGTATTTATATTTATATAAATATAGCAACAAATACATGCATTTGTGAACAATATGTATTACATTTTAAAATACTAATAAATACAAAATAAATATACAAACAATAACGATATACACAGGCCTGCTTCTAAAATAAAACTAATTTCTCAAGGCAAAAAGCACAAAACTCTGCTCCCATACTCCAGTCTATGAACAAAAGCAATATAATATAATATAATATAATGTGTATATAATATGTGACCCTGGATGACAAAACCAGTCTTAAGTGTCAATTTTTTATACATCACCTGAAAGCTGAATAAATAAGCTTTCCATTGATGTATGGTTTGTTAGGATAGGACAATATTTGGCCGAGATACAACTATTAGAAGATCTGGAAAAACAAAATATTGCAAAAAAAATCTAAATATTGAGAAAAACGCCTTTAAAGTTGTCCAAATGAAGTTCTTAGCAATGCATATTACTAATCAAAAAGTTAAGTTTTGATACATTTATGGTAAGAAATTTACAAAATATCTTCATGGAACATGATCTTTACTTAATATCCTAATGATTTTTGGCATAAAAGAAAAATCCATAATTTTGACCCATACAATGCATTTTTGGCTATTGCTACAAATATACCCCAGCGACTTAAGACTGGTTTTGTGTTTATAATATATAATATATAAATGTATATAATACACTCTAAAAAAAAATACTGGGTTGTTTAAACTTTGGGTCAAATAAGGACTAACCCAACTGTTGGGTTAATTTTTTTTTAGAGTGTATAATATAATATAATATAAAAAAGTAAATTAAAGTGTGGGACAAGGTGTGGTATATAGAAAAAAAAAGGTCATGCTGAGGAAGGATAGACATACCATGAACACTGACGGCTTATTTAATTATGGGCCTCTATGGTTTCCATTTTGCACTCAGCATGGCATTATCATCATAACAGAGAGGAGATTGCTTTTTGTGACAGATTTTCTGTCTGTAATGTCAAAAGCTGATCCAAGCTGAGATGGGGAAAAAAAGTAGGTGATGGCAAAAAGCGAGTCTAATGGAGAAATTAATACTTTCATAAACGACTACTGCATGCAGTGAAACTCTTAACTGATTAGAATCAGAGTCTATTCAACCTGAATCGAGGATTTGTTATTAAAAGAAGTTTAGCTTGCATTAACATAAAGCAGTGCATTATTTGTTGTCTTCAGAGATCAGAGGGAACAGTGTTACATAGCCAGTCATGTGTCTAGGTAGGAAACAGGTATGAATGTGGCCTTTATCAAGGTGAGTGTTAATGTGCCTGAGCTTTATTCACTAATGGAGTCATCTGATGGGAAAACCTCCAGGGAGAACATGAGGGTCATCTGCTGCGCTTCAGCTTACGTGTCAAAGGTCAAAGGTCAGGGCCAAACATTTCCCCTCTTGCGGGATCTGCAATGGAATGCCTGGCTTGGCGATACGACCGTCTGACCACCTAAAGAAAAGACTATGAATTGGAGGTTGACCAATATAGAATTTTGTGTGTGTGTGTGTGTGTGTGAATTATATATATTTTTACACTTCATATATACCTCTATATACTTTTATGTACCTTTTACAGTTTTAATTTTTACAGTTTTAATTATCACTTTAATTTTATATTTTTTAAGAAATTATTTTACACTAGAGTTCTAAAATACATAAAAATATTATATTATACAATCTACAAACTTCATATAAATATATACAGTGGGGAAAATCATTATTTGATCTCCTGCTGATTTTGTAAGTTTGCCCACTTAAAAAAAAAAAAGGGTTTATCATTTTTATGGTAGGTTTATTTTAACTGATTTAAAAAAAAATCCAGAAAAAAGCAGCATACAAATGTTAAAAAAGATTGACATTTTAGTAAGTCAAATAAGTATTTGATCCCCAAGCAAAACATGACTTAGTACTTGGCACAGAATCCCTTGTTGGCAAGCACAGAGGTCAGATGTTTCATGTAGTTGGTCACCAGGTTTGCACACATCTCAGGAGAGATTTTGGTCCACTCCTATTTACAGATCCTCTCTAAATCATTAAGGTTTCTTGGCTCTCTTGGAAACTCGAAGTTTCAGCTCCCTCCACAGATTTTCTATAGGATTAAGGTCTGGAGACTGGCTAGGCCACTCCTTTGTTGCGTTGGCGGTATGTTTTGGGTCATTGTCATGCTGGAGGACCTATCCATGACCCATCTTCAGTGTTCTGGCTGAGGGAAGGAGGTTCTCATCTAATATTTTACGGTACATGGCCCCGTCCATTGGCCCCTCAATGCAGTGAAGGAGTCCTGTACCCTTAGCAGAGAAACAGCTCCAAAGCATGATGTGTCTCATCTGACCACAGCACATTCTCCCAAGCCTTCTCTGAATCATTTAAATGTTTATTGGCAAACTTCAGTCGGGCCTGTGTATTGCCTTCTTGAGCAGGGGGACATTGCGCGGCTACAGGATTTCAGTCCATTGCGGCATAGTGTGTTACCAATGGTTTGCTTGGTGACTGTGGTCCCAACTGCCTTGAGATCACTAACAAGATCCTTCCGTGTAGTTCTGGGCTGATCCCTCACCTTTTTCATGATCATCTTTCAAGATCTTGCACGGAGCTCCAGACCGAGGGCGATTGATGGTTATTTTGTAATTCTTCTATATCCGAATAATCACACCAACTGTTGTCACCTTCTCACCAAGCTTCTTGATGATGGTCTTGTAGCCCATTCCAGCCTTGTGCAGATCTACAATCTTGTCCCTGATGTCCTTTGACAGCTCTTTGGTCTTGACCATAGTAGTGGAGAGGTTGGAATGGAAGATACAGATTCTATGGACAGGAGTCTTTTATACACACAACGAGCTGAAATTAGGAGTATCTTCTTAAAGTGACAGGACTAATCTGTGTTCCACATGTGAACATAACCAATCTGTGGGAGCCAAAATTTCTGCTGGTTGGTAGGTGGTCAAATACTTATTTGACTTACTAAAATGTAATTTTTTTTTAACATTTGTATGCTGCTTTTTTCTAGATTTTGTGTTTGATATTCTGTCTCAGTTAAAATAAACCTACCATAAAAATTATTATTTTTTTTTTTAAGTGGGCAAACTTACAACATCAGCAGGGGATCAAATAGTTATTTTCCCCACTGTATATATATATATATATATATATATATATATATATACACATATATACATATACATATATATATACACATATACACACATATATACATATACATATACATATACATATACACACATATATACATATACATATATATATATATATATATATATATATATATACACACATACATAAAATGTGTCTAAATAATAGAAAATAAAAATTATTTTACACTATATAGAGCTCTAAAATACACGCACATATATTTATATATTAGATTTTATTTATTTATTTTTTTGTTTGTGTGTTTGTTATTTAGATGAATTTTATTTATTTATTTTAATACGGGCCTTGATTTTGCTGTTTGCCAATTAAATGATAAAATGTCTTTTTCCACTTTTTTTTTTTTTTTAGATAGACAGAGAAATAGGTAGACCTCTGTTAAAATACACAAATACAGAAGAGTGTTTTTTATTTATTTTTTTTACTAAACCTCAATGGCTAGCCTGAAGTGGTTTAAAAGGTCTCAAGATAACAAAATGAAGACCACCTAAATGATGACCTACAGCTTTCTATTCTCAGATTCATTTGTTTAACACGCAGACTGCTGGACGTTTAATACTGCAAAGTCAGGTCGTGTCTGTCCACCTCAGCAACTGTCTCACTCCATCACTGCTCCAGCTGGCTGTTCTGAGCCCTTGATCTCCTGTCTGTCAGCAGCTGATCTCTTCGAGAGACCCATCACTTTAAACTTCAGCACAGGCTTTCCATTATAAAACCAGCCCATGGAGCAAAATACCAAACCAGCGGTCAGCACAACCTTGATGACTCTCAGCCTCGCTGTCAAAACAGTAGATGCTGAACGTGTCATCTGCTGTCACGTCGCATTTCAAGCAGTCTGCAATGAAATACCCAGAAAGCATTAAATCGTAACTTACACTATATACAACCAGATACGTTCATAACCGTTCCAAATGTCTCATTAAATAAACTGATCATAGAGATTAAACCCGAAATGGATATTGTGAAAGAAATGAGCCAGCCCAGATGTGGATCTACGAGTGCTTATATGAAGTAACTGAATAATTAGTTTCACAGAATTACAGCGCAAACCCTCAACGTTTGCCAGGGAGAATATGAATGTCATACAGATGGTTGAGCTCGAGCATCAAGAAAACCCAATGGACTTCTGCCAGGCAGCACATTTGCACAGTAGCCAAGCTGGTGTCCCGGTATTCTCACCAGCGTCGAAGTACGCAATTGAAACCACATGGATCTTCAAATGCCGAAATTCCTCGTTTAAAAATATTTGGGCCTATTTAACGCAAGCCTTTAGTCGCTGTCTGGTCCTGCACTCGGTAATGGGGTCACGCGGGTCAGGTTCCTGATCAAAGACTTTGACAGGAAGCCCCATGCTCATGGCTCCACACCATCATTCCTTTAGCTGTGATGTTCTCGGCATCATTCGGGAATAAGATTGTTGATATCGAGGAGATTATTATGGCTAGACTAGGAGGATACACAGGAAGCAGTGATGTAAATGAGGAAGTGGCTGTTAAAATGTGAATGGGTGCCCACACAAACCCAACGGGGTTGCTTTTTTGACAAGCTCTCTTATCTTCTCTCCAAACATGAATCAATGACTAGTTGAAGAATCAACAGCTACTGCATTTTTGCCTGTAACTTGTGACTGAACAAACAGAAAAACTGAACAGAAAGAACAAACCAACCAGTAAATTAATGAATGAATCAATGAATCGTAAAATAATCAGCAGCTTCTGCAGTATTTTGCTTGTAACTTGTGATTCAATTAAGAAAATGAATGATGGAATGAACAAACAAGCAAAGAACTGAATCAATGAATGAATGAATCAGTCAATGAACAATAACAGAATCGACAGTCACTATAATATTTGTTAACCATTTGTGACTGAATGAAGTGAATAAGCAAACAACTTAATCAATGGCTGAATTAATGAAGTAATAGAATAGAATCAACAGTCACTAAAATATTTGCTAGCCGCTTGTGGCTGAATGAACAGAATGAATGAACAAACAACTGAATCAAAGAATAGATGAATTAATAGCAACAGAATTAACGGTCTTTATAACATTTGCTAGCCACTTGTGACTGAAAGAACGAAATAATGAACTGAAGAAACAAACAGACAAAAAAACGAATAAACTAATGAATAGCCAGGTAAATGAATCAACATCAATTCAGAATTAACCTGTGACTGAACAAACAGAATAAATATTTTTTAAAAACAAACAAACAAACAAACAGGTGCATCAATAAATTAATCAGTAAATTCCTTTTGCCATGACGTCTTCAATATCATTTGGGAATAAGATTGTTAATACTAAGAAGATTATTATGGCTAGACTATAGGAGAATGCACACAGGAAGCAGTGACGTAAAAGAGGAAGTGGCTGTTAGAACGTGAATGGCTGTCCACACAAACCCAATGGGGTTGCTTGTTTTAGCAAGACCCCATCAAGCTCTTATCTTCTCTCCAAACAGACCCTTTAGGCTGCATATGTAAATACAACGCACTTTGCTGTTCCTCTGTAAGGTGCAAACTAGCTGAGAAGTTTATCTGAAAGGCTTGAGCACAATTAATCGTCACTAATGCTTGTGTTGGTTCCCACACATATAAATAAAAAATGTGCTCACCGCAAGCGGTTTCATTTAATAGAGGCTATGAATTTTACATGAAACCGCGTGTGATCTTCTCTTGCACCTCTTGTTTGTTTGGCTACGAGCCCAGAGTCTTGAGCTCCAGACTGACCACTGAGCTGGAATGAGAAAAGGCCCAGATGTTGAGAAGCTGGGCTCCGATTGGCCCCCTCACTTGGCCGTGAGGTCCCAGGCCAGGCTCCAGGAATCCTCCAGGGGGATCACGCTTCCCAGCCTAATGCATTCAAGGCGTGGAATTCTCCCCCAACCACTCTTTTGCTCCCACTCACACATATGGGCCCATCTTATGCATGCGCTATAAATTTCCTGAGCAAATATTCCCAAGCCAGGGCTACAGTTTTCCAGGGAAAATCACAAATGTAATGTATATGGGGCTTGAGGGGGAGGAAAGACCTTAAAGCAATAGTTCATTGTGATTCATTGTGTAAAACATCATTGTTTTTTGTAAATCACTGTTATACTAAATGTATGAGTGTCTGTGGTTATGTTCAGAATAGAATACTGGCATACTATTGTTCCTGTTTCTACAAGTATACAGTATGTGCAATGCATTCAACCATTGTGACGTCTATACTAATTGCCACAATCATTTTTGCTTGTAACTTGTGACTGAACAAACACAAGAACTGAACAGAATGAGCAAACACACAAGTGAATGAATAAATGAATAGTAACATAATCAACACCATTTGTGACTGAATGAAAAGAATGAATGAACTGAACAAACTACTGAATTAACGACTGAATCTACGAACAGTAACAGAATCAACAGTCACTATTACTGTATTTTTGCGAGCCACTTGTGCCTGAATGAACAGAATAAACTGAATGAACAAACAAACTGATTCAATGAATCAATTAATAGTAACAGATAACCAAACAAACAACTGAATCAACATTTGAAGAAACATCCAAATGGATGAACAGTAACAGAATCAACAGCCACTGCAAGCCACTTGTGATTATTCTGTGAACAGAGCATGACTCTATCTACTTAGCATAGTAAACTAATGTAAACTAGCACACAAAAGAGTTAGACACACACACACACCACACACACAGACGTCATGAATGGGCCAGAGGGGGTACGCGAATGCTATTGTTTCACTGTTTTAAACTGCAGTATGACAAAGCATGTAATGCTGTCAAGTCAGAATCTGTTAGGACTCAACCAAACACAGAAATCCATGGGAAAACATTTACAGTCACACACACCACCTGGCTTCTATTAGCAGAGAGGGGATTATAACACACACACACACACTGTGCCCTCTTACCCAATTTGCATGTACGCAGGCTGTGATTTGTGCACTGGAACACACTGTTTGTGCCTGCGTATGTGCAAAGTCCCATTTTAATGGATTTGACTCAAGCTGTCTACTGGCTCAATGCAATGTAAGTGGTTACAATCTAATTTCAGTCAACGTTTGATTTTATTTGAATCACATAAATCCAATGACATTTGTACAATTTGTACAACTAAATACAAGATAAAACAACAAACAAGCAAATCAGATGTTCTTCTTCTCATACCATCTTTGCGATCTCATACCATCTTTCAGAGAATTATCTCTTGGTAAAGCAAGCCAGATTTTAGGACAAGCAAAACCCAGTAGGCAGCCAAATCTCCTAAATATTAGCAAGCTGTTAACTAACAATGCAATGAATTAATAAGACAGTTTTATCATGAAAGTAAAAAGAAGGCGATCCAGGCGAAATGTTCGGCACGATACCTCAGGAGCTCAATCAAGAGTTGAAGTCTGTTTATTCTTTCCTGTCTGTAGCCTGCTTGATTGCCCAGCCAAATTGTTTAATAAGCACTTAACCACAAGAAAGCCCCACTATCCCGCAGGGACACCGCGGTCTCGCATAACTGTACAAGCACAAGCCTTAGGAGAGGAAGAGGTGTTTGGATAATGCTGCTCTACAATTTGGCCTTCAGAATTTTACATTAAACAAAGTTGCAACCCAAAACTGTGCCAAAATTGTTTAAAAGTAACCAAAAGTGGAATGTACACTGCAATGGATTAAAACTAATCACGAAGGCCAAACTAAATGCAAAATGACCACTTCATCATTATTTTATGAGTGTATGGATATAAAAAGTATGATTTTGAGTGATTTCATTGCTAAATTGCAGGACAGGGTAGTCACAGTGTGCAGTTAAGGCTCAAATACTGTACAAATGCAAACGTATATACTACCATTCAAAGGTTTGGAATTTATATTTTATTTATTGGGGGTTTTCTTTGAAAGAAATTTATATTTTGTTCAGGAAGGACACATTAAATTGATCAAAAATGACAAAGACATTCACAATATTACAAAAGATTTCTATTTTAAATAAATGCTGTTATTCAAATTGTGTTCATCAAAGAATTATGAGAAAAGACACTATAGTACATGTTTCATGAGTCTTCATGAAGCAGCACAACTGTTTTCAGCATTCATAATAAGTGTTTCTTGAGCAGCAAATCAGCATATTAGAATGATTTGTGAAGAATCGTGACACTGAAGACTGGAGTAATGATGCTAAAAATTCAGCTTTGCCATTACAGGGATAAATCACATTTTACTATATAATAAAATAGTATTTAAAATTTAATAATATTTCACAATATTACTGTTTTACTGTATTTCTGATCAAATAAATGCAGCCTTGTTGAGAATAAGAATCTTCTTTCAAAAACATCTTACTGATCCCAAACCTTTGAACATCAACACACATTTTACTTTTATGGAAATATTGCTTCCGTTCTTGGATACCTCACAGTACTTAAGGCAGGTTTTTAACTCGGACAAGAATTTAATGCCCAAACACACACAGTTCCATCAGCCTTGCGATAGGATTGATACCTCCTTTACTTCATTTTAACTTACAAAAAAACAAATGTGTCCCAGCTGCTTTAATTGTTCTTGAGCATTTATACATCCTGGGATTTGCAGAGCACTGCATGTAATTGGTGGGGATTGCAGAGGTGACAAGTCTTGCACAATGGGGCCTGATCCAAATTAGTGGCCATTCAGTCCCTCTACGACATCTCCTATTGAGAGAAAATCACACTCTGGCAAGCATGAGTTAATCAAATTATAGAGGAATTATTGAGAAAGATTCCTTACCACAAGAACCCGTGATGGTGCAGTAAGAAATTAAAACATTACATTATGGAAATTGCTTTTTAAACACAAAGGCATGGCTGTAGGTAACCAAATAATCCATCAATCCTTACACAAAAACAATCATAGGATTTATAAACCTATAAACGAAACTGAGACCAAAAAGCAATTCCAGCATTATAGAATTCCAAAGTGCCAGTGCCAATAATGGAAGTCCACAGGAAGCCACAAGCCATTTTCCATCTTTCCACATGTGGAATATTTCATGCTCTCCCTGTGGCAGCACAGCCTGCCAGGCCACATGACGACCTGCCTGTAAATTTAACTCATGATGTCATTGATTTGGGCCACGCAGGACCAGAGGGAGGCTAAAAAGATCCCATAATAACATAATCGCATGAACCAATCCTCATGTGAAGAGAACGACTGTGCTTAGTGACAGAAGAAAACGCTTTCAAATTAAAAACTATTCATTAGTGGCACTTGCTAAGACAAGCATCTTCTACTATAGCACACGCTTAGGGTTTTTAAACTTTGGTATGTAAATAGTCCTGCACTGGTTATGCTACAGACATGAATAATACAACAAATTGTGTGGCTTGCTGAGTGGAGATGTGCTATTGCTTTTCTTAGTAATGGGTCTTAAAGGGACAGTTCACCCAAAAATGAAAATTCTCATTTACACACCCTCACATCATGTCAAACCTACGGTGCCCTAGTGGTGTACAACACAACGTTATCTCCACAACACAACGGAAACAAGCCGCAAAACAACAAATTCTCCACAACACAAACCAGATCAGCACAACACAACGGAAGCTAGCCGCAACAACAAAATTAGCACAACACAACAGAAACAAACCACCCCTGCTAAAAAAAAACAATAGAAGCCCAATAGAAACCATCACAGAAATTCCAATGGTTTACATTAAAATACCATTATAAACCATTAGCTTTTTCCAGTAAAACCATTACAATATTCCTTTTTGTAGTGTGTTTTGGGCATTTTTCCAATAGGATTTAACATCCCACCAATAGAATCCATCACATACCAGTAGACACCATTATAGTTTCCATTAAAACCAATACAATTCCCATTATAACCATTGAAACCATTACATTTTCTATTGTGTTTTGGGCAGGGTTCTATTGTTTTTTTTTCAGCAGGGACAACACAATGAAATTTGCACAACACAATGGAAACAAGCTGCAAAACAACGAAATCTCAATCTCACAACACAAACTAGATCAGCACAACGGAAACAAGCCACAACGTGTGAAATTTGCACAACACAACGGAAACTAGCCGCAACAACAAAATTAGCACAACACAACAGAAACAAGCCACGACACAATGAAATTTGGACAACACAATGGAAACAAGCTGCAACACAACGAAATTAGCACAACACAACGAAATTAGTCCTATTGTGCTGTGTTGTGGCAATTTCATTCTGTTGTGCACTAGTGGGCCACCGTACAAACCCATAAGACTTTGGAAATTCTTAGAAACATAAATTAAGATGTTTTTAAAGAAACCTGAGAGGTTTCTGACCCGCACTGAAAGTCAAAGTGACAAAACTTCAAAAAATCCAAAAAGGCCACACAGGAAAAATCATTCCATATGAACTGAACAGTTTAATCCAAGTCTTTTGAAGAGTCACAATTGCTTTATATGATGAACAGATTTGATTTAGGCTCAGGTTTCATTCTAAATACTTTAATTTGTCTTTTGAAAATGAAACAAAGACTTATGGGTTTGGAACAACATGAGGGTGAGTAAGTTATCACAGAATTTTTATTTTTGGGTGAACTATCCCTTTATAATTGCTACAGATAATAAAACAGGAAGGATACAACTCATATACAAGGACCACAATATGATATGATGGACCAGTATGCAACCACACACCCTAGCGTTCAAATTTTCTAACCTTCCAGTTTTTTTTTATGCCTACATAAGGATTTTTAAAAATTATTTTACAGAAATCGCACTTAAAAGGTCTAATTCCTAGCTGAAGACATAGGCTATTTTAAAAGAAATAAAATCTCTTTTTAGAATAAATTCACTTTTCCATTATCTCTTTAAATTTTATTTCCACTGCCAAGTCTGGGAAACAACACTTAAAAAAATGCCCTGATGTTTCCAGGTTTTCTAAAAGATCCCCGACCTTAGAGACTCAATGGCAACCACCCAAAATATCTTCACATCTCCAAGGTCATAAAAATGAGAAGGTTTGTCTTATTTCAGTCATAGTGACCAAATGGAGGTGTCATGGAAGATTTTTGGGTTACTATAATCTGTATGTTCCCTCTTGTCTCTTTAACTGCGCTTCCAGAGGTCTGTTCCCATTAGCCAAGCTCAACGCTGTGAACAGAGAAGAAAAGCTAAACCTTCTGGCTGCCACTCAAATAACCACATTACCTCTGTGCCACCAAGAAATATTAGTCTAGTTCAAACAACAATCTATAAAACTATTACTGTCAAAGGTATCTCAGCCATCTTACAGTGAAAATAATGATCTAACATGATCTGCTTCTATGTGCGATTGCAGCCAGCTACTCATTTCTTTTGACACAAGTATTTTGAAAGTTGTGGTGGAAACCAAGGTCATAATAATAACTTCTAGCGCTGGGTTGTTTTTACAGTTCCACCCTAATTTCAAGCACAATAGGTTCCAACAGTGGAAGCGGTGTGTGAAAATATACACCCTACGATATAATATCATTTGTAAAAAGACCAACCAGTTTCCTTCAAGGACTTCACTCCCTTTCATCTCACAGTAAATCAGGCATAGCTCTCCTGGTTTGTGTCTTGAAACTACAGAGGGCTCCTTAGAGACAGACTGAGACAGGCCAGCCAGACGGGACTGCATGGTGAGCGGCCGCAGCTGTTACGGGTCACCCTCGCTGGCCAGTAAGAGCCAACTACCCTGGATGAGAAAAAAAGAGCCAGTCTAGAAAGCAGCTGGCTAGAGAAAAGATCCTTGAGAATCATCAGGAACACATACAGGCAGTCTAGGAAGTTTATGTAATCACTGCTGGCAGATTTAGAATACAGTTAAAAAGGAACAAGAAAGGAAGAGGAAAAAGGAAAAGGAAGAAAACTAAGTGGAAAAGGGAGAGTATAGGAAAAAGAAAGGAAAACTAAGGAACAGAAAGGCAAAGAACAAGGAGAAGGAAAAATAAAAGAGGAAAGAAAATGAAGCAGAAAGAGGAAAACGAAAAAGCATAAGAAAAAGGAAAGTTGTAGCATGGAAATGCTGAGGATTATGGGACAGAGGGAGAGCTACAGGTGATTAATGTGCACTTAGTCTTCTGGGCATATCCGGTCAATACAAATTGCATTAGCTAAATTAGCTTTGCGGGGTCGATATAACCAATGAAGTTGGAAATTAAATTGATCATTACGATGTGATTGATGCAGGATAAAACTAATACAGAAACGCAAATTCAATGAGGCATATGAACATAGCATACATCATACCCAAAGAGGCTGACTGATAATTTCCTTACAGTGACGGCTGAATTGATCATTTTTGTACGGGGTCTTTCTATTTACTTTAATGCAATGGCCCCTCTTGTGAGACATTTTGTCCTCAGTAGAATCCGATTTGCAGTCAGTTTAATATAGCATAAATCTGGCTCTAAACTGCAGTGGTTTTTGTTTTATCTGAAGAGGCAAAATTGCTTTACAGCTTTATCTAATCAACTGAGGACAAATTCAATCTGGATGGATGGATGGATGGATGGACGGATGGATGAACAAACAATAGAAAGAATGTGTCTCATTCATTAAGCACAAATTTGTACGTGAAACCATACGAACATTTTCTCGAACAAATCATGAGTCACTTAAACTTTTGTACTAAATGTTATTCTAAATTTAAGAAATCTTAAATGAGAATTTAAACTTCGATGAGCTACAAAAGGCTGTAAAGGAAAGGTTATGCGTAAAGCCCTTATATGGAGATGGTCTGGGCGTGTTTTTTGCAAATGACTAACCTTGTGCACGTGGCCGCTTATTTAGAATAGCCTACTCCAAATTCACTAACATTAGGGACGAGGATAAAAACAAATTCATCTGCAAATGCACATTATGAATTAGGCGGAAAGTTTTTGTGAGAAGTTGTGTGTATAAATACATATGATTAGTAAGTAGCTGTGTTTCCTTTACAGATTTGCACAAAACTTATGCGATGTCGATAAAAACAATTGCTAAATGATGGTATTTCCATTAACCGATGTTATGCGAATAAAATGTAATTTTTTCCTCCTGCAATAAATCATGCCGATGGACGTTAGGGTTAGGGGTACATGGTCATAGGTCATACACCCCCATGTATGAGGTGTTTCTTCCGGTGTCATCTGCTTCCAGCTATTTTTAGCTATACAAACCAGCTTGCTTTGCTGCTTGATACTGCATATTGGTGCGTCTTAGCATATTATTTTAATGTATTATCTTAATTAAGAACACACTGGTTTTGTAGTACAAACAGTTGTACCATTTACTGTGCTTTGTTATTCTTCTTATTTCCCTACAACAGCTAATGAACCAAAAGTCTCGCACATTCACTGAAAATGGCTTACTTCTGGACTGAAAAATAAGTTGGATAATACACTAATACACCTGTGAATGCAAAAAAATAGTTTCCATTGAAGTTTTGCGAAATATTCCTTCTTCAAATTGCTTGCAAAACCAACTCATGCGAGAACAGAATGAACGAATAATTGAATAAACAAACAATAGACAGAAAGAATTTACGAATGACTGAACAAATAAAACGATAGATAGAACGATAGAACGATAGATAGATAGACAGAACGATAGATATAACGATAGATGGAAGGATAGATAGAACGATATAACGATAGACAGATATAACGATAGATACGAATAGATTAAACGATAGAATAATAAAACAATATACGATAGATATAACGATAGAACGATAGATGGAAGGATAGATAGAACGATAGAATGATAGAACAATAGAAAGATAGACAGAACGATAGATATAACGATAGATGGAAGGATAGAACAATAGATAGATAGAACGATAGATACGAATAGAGCAAAAGATAGAATAATAGAACAATATACGATAGATATAACGATAGAACGATAGATGGAAGGATAGATAGAACGATAGAATGATAGAACGATAGTTAGAATGATAGATAGATAGATAGAACGATAGAATGATAGAACGATTGATCGATAGATAGATCGATAGATAGATAGATAGAACGATAGATGGAAGGATAGATAGAACGGTAGATAGATAGAACGATAGATAGAACGATAGAAAGATAGACAGAACGATAGATAGATAGATAGATAGATAGATAGATAGATAGATAGATAGATAGATAGATAGATAGAATAGATAGATAGATAGATAGATAGATAGACAGAACGATAGATATAACGATAGAACGATAGATAGATAGATAGATAGATAGAACGATAGAAAGATAGACAGAACGATAGATATAACGATAGAACGACAGATGGAAGGATAGATAGATAGATAGATAGATAGATAGATAGATAGATAGATAGATAGATAGATAGATAGATAGATAGATAGATAGATAGATAGATAGATAGATAGATAGATAGATAGATTACACATCTTCAGTGTGGTCATTTGGAGATCTTCCTCCTATAACGCTGATGTGAGAACAGAGTGTCCCGAGGAGAAAATTAATGCTTTTAAACTCCCTGAAGTCTCTTTGTTTTCATTTAGTTGTTGAATGGCTTTGGGTTTTCCCTGTCAGAGCAGAATAATGACATTCTCTGAGAGAGGGAACTCCGTGTTCAGCACTGTCTGTCCAGGTTCTGGCTTCAGCACCAGTGGCCCCTAGCTGACAGTTCTGGGTCGCCTTTTACTCTGCCTCTCGGTCATGTCTCTCTTTGTGAGACGGGAGGTCTGACAAGGTGATGTTTACCATAACAAAAAGACCATGCACTTTCTTAAAACAGTGCTGAACGATGGAAAAAAGATGGATGTTCAATTCCAAAGTGTTAAAGCCGTTTCATCGCACACAAGAAAACATGAACACAGTCTAGTCTCTTTACACATAATTCCAGAGTGGGTTTGGTTTTTTGCAAACAAAAAAATGCATATGGGACATTTTCCAGAATTTAACTCCACATAGTAAACAGTTGAAGGATTAGTGTATGCTTTCTTCTACAACATAATTTCAAGTGGAGAAGAGGTCAAACTATCTGTTTATATCTGAGGAAAGACAAACATCTGAAAAAAATGAAGCAGGTCAGAGGGGTTGTGTATTTTTCCATATGTCTGGCTGTTGCCGTTTCTTAAACATGAGACGTGAGGAATCTGCTGCATATGTCATGTCATCTCTGGTGATCCTCATACAGCATAAGACATGGATTATTAATTCACATCTGGTCATAAGGCAGGCCTCTCAATCGATAACTGCCATGTCTAGACATGGATCAAAACAGTTTCTTTGAGTATAGCTATCAAACCCTTCAGAGAGAAAGGGCTTGGTGCACGGGAGGATGTACAATTTATGGATAGTCAAGGAATCCAAAGTGAACTGTCTTGAGTTCTTCACAGGGGTCTGGCGCTGGTCTGCATCAGAGCTAATGGCCTTTTATGAGGTGCAGGGATACTTCTGTTTATAGGACCCTGCAGGGCCGATGGGTGGGTCAGAGTGACCATTATAGACAGGAACTTGGTTATGTGGCTACAAAGTTGTAATTCCTGGATCCAAACGCATTCTGAAACTGTTTCACTACACCTATATATGCAAGTAAAAAAGTAAAGTTTTTTTTTTTTTTTTTAAAGTGTTTGACAAAAATTGGAATCAGGTTTTTGCCAAACTCAAATCTTGGCTTAATAAAGCCTTGCCTGAAATTAAAAGTTTCAATCTGTCTTTAAGCTTTAAAGGGTTAGTTCACCCAAAAATGAAAATCCTGTCATCATTTACTCACCCTCAATTTGTTCCAAACCTGAATGAATTTCTTTCTTCTGTCCAACACAAAATAAGATATTTGGTAAACAAACAGTTGCTGGTATCCTGACTTCCATGGTATTTTTTTCTTCCATACTATGAAAGTCAATGGCTACCAGCAACCGTTTGATACTCTACATTCTTCAAAATATGTATTTCTCTCATATTCAACAGAAGAAAGAAAGAGGTTTGGAACAACTTGAGGGAGAGTAAATGAGGATATATTCATTTGTGGGTAGTTTATCCCACTTAAAGTTAGTAGTTCACAGTTCACCCAAAAAAAGGACAATTCTGTAGAACACAGATGAAGAGATTTTTCAAAATGTTGCTTTTTATTATTTGTTATTTATTTGGACCATTTAATCACTTCTAAATTGCAAGTGTTCCTGAGCAATGTTGTTTTGGGGTTGAACATTTTTTGGAAATCTTTTGCATTCCACATATGAAATATATCAATTAGTCGCCAACATTTCTCAGTTTCATGTACTTTAAGCATATTTTTTAAAAACACTAAAACTGAAGTGGAAAAAGAAAATATTTTTAAAAAAAATCAAGAAAATCTAAATACCAACACAAAATATAATAGTATTTTAATGATACTAAATTGACAAGCTAAATAAAACGTAAAATAAAAGAAAATTTAAACGTATTAAAAGTACAATACTCTTTTTCACAATACAAGTATAATAGTGAAAATAGTGGAACAGGTGGCTCACATGGTGGTCTGCTTCATGTGAGCAGGACACCCAAACAGTGACCTAGCAACCTCTGTTTTTTGTCTTTGTCCCAATGCCTCTCATTATCTGTGTGGCTCATCTAAATCTATTAATGCAAGTTTGGTTTGCATTGTATCAACCAAATCAAATGGTAAGAAAGTCAGGTTAGCTTTCCTCTTAAAGGTTACAAACATTTTTATAATCACCAAAACCTACTGTTGCTCATTGCTCCACGGAATGATCTTTAACCCTAATCGAAATGCACAGCACAGAGCTTTAAATAACAGCATTTACAGTGATCCGAATGAAATAGCATGTTTTAATTTTAGAAGTCATCATTAAATGCTCCAGTGGCTGCAAGCGAGGTCTGGACAGAGTCTTTCTGGAGACTGTCACTCTAACGAGGTGTGTAGTACATTATGGAGCCGCTCGGCCATCTGGCTCTGCAGCAGGGTGACATCATGCAGTCTCTACGTCTCTCCTGCAGTAAAATATGAGCAGGGAAATACTACACCACATGTGCCCTTAACTCTGCGCTTTTCTTTTATAGCATCATCATTGTTATTACTATTAGCATGGCTATCCAATGGAAGACACATGGTTAGTTGTTAGATTAAATAAAAGTGACGGTGACATCCAGAGTGCACAGATCCATTTAAACAAAAGCTGAAAGATTCTAAAAAAATTTATTTGAAAAATCTATTAAATATTAAACAAATGTAAAATATTGAATAATATATTCTTTTTATTATTTGCCTATAATATGCCTTAAGTCAAATATGCTTTCTCAGCCTAACAGTAACAATGGTCTGGTACGCCCTCCTAATTTGAACTGGGTCCCACAGCAAGCCTGGGCACAGAATTAGGGCTATAAATGAGGGTCTACTCTACATCCCCCACATTCTCCAGACACTCAGAGGAACAGAAGAGCACCTGTCTGTGTCTGTCACACTCGTGCTGTACCAGCCTTTAAAGAGACTCAGAGAAGAAGAAAAAAAAAAGAGAATGGATTGAGAAAATAAAAAGTAACAGATGTTTTATCATGTGGAGAAACCAAATTATAAGCTTGCTTTCTTTCTGCTTTTCTTTACTTCTGTCTTGCCTTCTGTCCTTCCATTCTTCTGTATTTTTTTCTTTCTTTCTTTGTTCCATTTTTATTTGTTTCCTTGTTTACACATTTTCTTCTTTTTTCCCATTGTTTCCATATTTCTTTTTCCATTCTTCATTTCTTTCTTTATTTATTTTTTACATCTGTTCCTTCTGTTCTTCCTTTTTCCTTCATATTACCTTTGTCCCATTGTTCTTTTACACATTTCTTTCTTGCTTTCTCTTTTGTCTGTCTTTCTGTCTTTAATACTTTCTATTCTTTACATTTTTTACCTTCCTTTTGTTCTTTTTTCCTTCCTTCTCTTCTTTCATCCTTCCGTTGTATTACCTTTGTCCCATTGTTCTTTTCTTTTTCTTACACATTTTTTCTTTCTTTCTTTTTTCTGTCTGTCTTTAGTACTTTCTATTCTGTACATATATTTTTACCATCCTTTTCTTCTTTTTTCCTTCCTTCCTTCTCTTCTTCTTTTATCCGTCCTTCGTACTACCTTTGTCCCATTGTTCTTTTCTTTCTTTTCTTACGCATTTCTTTCTTTCCTTCCTTACATGTTTCTTTCTTTCCATCTGTTTTCTATTTTTCATCGTTGTTCACGTCCTTCTTTCCTTCTGCATTTCTTTCTTTGCTTCCTTCCATATTTCTTTCCTTCTTCTCATCCCTTTCTTTCCATCCTTTTTCCCCATCCCTTTCTTTCCATCCTTCCATATTTCTCTTGCTCTTTTCCATCCATCCATCCTTCCTTCCTTCCTTTCTTCCTTACTTCCATATTTCTCTTGCTTTCTTTTCATCCCTTTTTTCCCATCCTTCCATCTTTCTTTTTCTTTCCATCTATTTTCCTTTTTTCCCATATTTCTTCTCAACACAGCTCTTCCTACTATCCTGTAAATTCAGTGCATAAAAAGTTTCATTTTCACTTAGTTTAACTTGCAAAAAACGTATTTAACTTGTAAATACAGTTAGTAAGTTCACACAGCAAAACACTGCCTGAGAATATATTAGAAATGTGAGATTCTGAGATTTCAAACTGCGACATCAGTCAAGATTAAAGGAAAGCCCATTCCAGTCCAGGATAACACAACAAGAATCTTGTTTCATCCTTGAATTAGTCACGCTCTGGGCAAATCTCGGGACAAGCTCGGGGCGCAATTCGAGCACAGAGGACTAGAATGTTTGAGCTGTCTAGCGATTGCACACTTTAGTCATTTAATTACATTAAGCAGCAATTCAGACAACCTCTGAAAACCAGATACACCCTGTTAAAGCATTACACGGCTCCTCAATGAGCCGGTCTAATTAGCGAATGTCTCAACTGATTAAAGCAAAGATGTAGGACATAATATCTTTATCTAGAAGTTTATGTAGGCCTATAAAGTTCAGAAAATGCATTCAAAGAGCTTCTTTTACACCTCACCGAGCAAACAATGTCCAACGCATTTACCCAGTCTGATAAATTCACATTACTGTGTCTATTACATCCAAACATGTCTTATTGCCTGCACAATTTGAAATATAAAGGAAAACATGTATTCACCTGCATCTCCATGCCTCTTCTTGACGGACATCTGAAAACAAAACATGAAATCTGTTAAAAGACATTCATCAAGGTTGAGTTAATATTTTCATAACTGTAACCACACCACATAAAACGGTCTCATGAAGCATCAAAACAAAGGACCTAAAGTATCGCTCCTCTCCCACAGTGGATAAAATCAACACCTGACCATTGAATTTCCTCCCACGGATCTGCTGAACAGTATTGACCTGGGTCACTATGATTTACAGTGCTCTTGCCCAGCCAAGAGAGAAAGTGCTACTTGTTTAGAGAGAGGGTCATGTCCAACATTCCAGTTGTAATCCATAAGAGGCCTGTTTTCTAGTTTCATCTTTCTGCTACTACACACTCAGGTATCATGTGCCCTGTGAAAGATATCACAGTACTCTCATATGCATTGATTTTACAAAAATGAATTTATGATTTGGGTTGCACTTTATTTTACAGTACGTGCACCTACGTGTACTTACCCAAGAAAGTACAGGGTAATATATGATACATGGGTTATTGCAATTAATATACAAACCCGATTCCAAAAAAGTTGGGACACTGTACAAATTGTGAATAAAAAAATCTCATAAACTTATATTTTATTCACGATAGAATATAGATAACATATCAAATGTTGAAAGTGAGACATTTTGAAATGTCATGCCAAATATTGGCTCATTTTGGATTTCATGAGAGCTACACATTCCAAAAAAGTTGGGACAGGTAGCAATAAGAGGCCGGAAAAGTTAAATGTACATATAAGGAACAGCTGGAGGACCAATTTGCAACTTATTAGGTCAATTGGCAACATGATTGGGTATAAAAAGAGCCTCTCAGAGTGGCAGTGTCTCTCAGAAGTCAAGATGGGAAGAGGATCACCAATTCCCCCAATGCTGCGGTGAAAAATAGTGGAGCAATATCAGAAAGGAGTTTCTCAGAGAAAAATTGCAAAGAGTTTGAAGTTATCATCATCTACAGTGCATAATATCATCCAAAGATTCAGAGAATCTGGAACAATCTCTGTGCGTAAGGGTCAAGGCCGGAAAAACCATACTGGATGTCCGTGATCTTCGGGCCCTTAGACGGCACTGCATCACATACAGGAATGCTACTGTAATGGAAATCACAACATGGGCTCTGGAATACTTCCAGAAAACATTGTCGGTGAACACAATCCACTGTGCCATTCGCCGTTGCCGGCTAAAACTCTATAGGTCAAAAAAGAAGCCATATCTAAACATGATCCAGAAGTGCAGGCATTTTCTCTGGGCCAAGGCTCATTTAAAATGTGGCAAAGTGGAAAACTGTTCTGTGGTCAGACGAATCAAAATTTGAAGTTCTTTTTGGAAAACTGGGACACCATGTCATCCGGACTAAAGAGGACAAGGACAACCCAAGTTGTTATCAGCGCTCAGTTCAGAAGCCTGCATCTCTGATGGTATGGGGTTGCATGAGTGTGTGTGGCATGGGCAGCTTACACATCTGGAAAGGCACCATCAATGCTGAAAGGTATATCCAAGTTCTAGAACAACATATGCTCCCATCCAGACGTCATCTCTTTCAGGGAAGACCTTGCATTTTCCAACATGACAATGCCAGACCACATACTGCATCAATTACAACATCATGGCTGCGTAGAAGGATCCGGGTACTGAAATGGCCAGCCTGCAGTCCAGATCTTTCACCCATAGAAAACATTTGGCGCATCATAAAGAGGAAGATGCGACAAAGACCTAAGACAGTTGAGCAACTAGAAGCCTGTATTAGACAAGAATGGAACAACATTCCTATTCCTAAACTTGAGCAACTTGTCTCCTCAGTCCCCAGACGTTTGCAGACTGTTATAAAAAGAAGAGGGGATGCCACACAGTGGTAAACATGGCCTTGTCCCAACTTTTTTGAGATGTGTTGATGCCATGAAATTTAAAATCAACTTATTTTTCCCTTAAAATTATACATTTTCTCAGTTTAAACATTTGATATGTCATCTATGTTGTATTCTGAATAAAATATTGAAATTTGAAACTTCCACATCATTGCATTCTGTTTTTATTCACAATTTGTACAGTGTCCCAACTTTTTTGGAATCGGGTTTGTAATAAGTACATAGTATGTATATATGCGGAACAGTACTGTAAAATTATGTGTGTGTGTGTGTGTGTGTGTGTGTATTTCTGACACAATACTCAATGTCTTAGGTCTTGAGGACTTTACTGTGACTTTACTGTTTACTGTATCAAATGTTTGGAGGTGAGACCAATAAAATAATATTAATATATGACAAAATAATCTAATAATAAAAATACAAAAATAAAACTACATAATTAATGATACCTTTTTATAATTAAAAGCATCAAGCTGAATTGCTAAATATTTTGTTAATATCTTTGTTATACTATTTATAATATAAATTAAACAAATTATATTATAAATAATGAATATTAAATAATAATAATAATTATTATTATTATTATATAAATCATTTTGTTCATAGAATCCCATGTTACACATTCATAATAACCATTTAATTTATATTAGTATAAATATATGTGATTTATATTAAAACATTCAGCATGTATGTAGGTGTGTGTGTGTGTGTGTGTGTGTGTGTGTGTGTGTGTGTGTGTCTGTCTGTGTGTCTGTCTGTGTACACACACACACACACACACCAACATATATATTAATAATCTACAACACTATGAAAAATAAAAAAATAATAATATCACACTATGAAATAATTCAATTATTAAAACTGCATATTATACATTTATACTATATTATATATAGTTAAAAACAAAAGTTACATGAAAATGTGTCCACAAAATGTATGAAGTTGAAAACCGAACCTTGCATAAAAAGAAGACTCTAACTTTTAAGATTAATGCAAAATTGCTCAATTTTTTCCCGCCTTGTCTGAGTGAGCAGACCCAGATGCATGGCTAATTTCAGTAGCAGAGGCAGCAAATGTCTACTAAACACAACAATGATGTAAAAAATTATGTTTTGTTGGGTCTCAAAAGGTTAGGGGCATTTTACATTGAAAGGAAGCAGATGTGTTGTCTGGAATCACAGCAACCAACAAAACACAAGTCATTTTAGTGTAATTCAACACATTAAGACTACTAAAGCTGTTTGAAGTGCCTGTTGATCATTGTTTGAGTATTCCCTCAGCTGTAAATGTACACTGAGGCCCTCTGCCTCCGTTTAATCAGATATGGGTCCGAAAAAAAGAGGGGAAATGATGGATGATGTCATGGTTGCTTATAGGCTGTGAGATTTTGCAATGAGGGGTTGAATTTTAACAGCACATCTCAAAGAGTTATGGTGTTCAAATGTAAGTACAACTGAGGGTGTTACCCTCATAAAACAGCTTAAACAGCGCGTGAAAAACTGTAAAGCGAGACCGTTTCTAGGTATGTATATTACATGTTATTTTTGACAAGACTAGCGGGCCGCTTACTGGAATGTCGCCTTTCAAAACAAGTTTGCAAAAGATTACTGTGAATTCTAGGAAGAAAGAGCATGAGCACGAGTAAAGTCCTGCTGTGTTTCAAAGCAGTAGTCTAATTGTCACTGACACGAATGACGGTTACATGACATGTAATTAAGCGTCAGTGAATGAGGACTAGCTTTAGGAAGAGCCACCTTACAAAAACAGATCTAGACGAAAAGATACAACGCTGAAATATCCACACATCAGTCAATCAACCTGACGGCAAAATGAGGGACAAATCAAATTCAAGACCTTCAAGTAAAGAAACCGAATGCTAACACTATCAAATACGAGAAAATAGATCAAGACGCAACTGAAAAAGGCAATGAAGGAAGGGGGATGTTGTTTTGACACATGTGGTCTATATACTAATGAGCGCCTTCCTGGGTGTGTGTCATTTTCTTGGAATTGTAGGATTCCTCTGTGTGAACGATGAAGGCTGACAGGATTACAAGTATAATCATTTCTCAGTCAGAAATAATGGATAGATAGACAGATGAAAAATAATAATGCCTGAGGGGAAACTGAGGAAAACTAACTGTGCAGACACTGCATTGGCTCAGAATGAGATACAAGATCCTAACGCAGCAAAAGGAAAACAGATGCAGTAATTTCCAGAGGCAATGGTACGATACATAAAGATACAAAAACATCATTTGGGCTGAATCTGAATTATGAGCTGTTGGAGATTTTGGATCATGCTATATAACACAGCTCCTGAAGTTCAAGACGTATTTTTGTATGTCTGGGATTCCCCCACAATTCATTTTTAGCGGTTTTATTTGGCATGCATGACTAACGTCTATCATAATATTCACCGCACTGGAGATTCTCTAATACATGTTTGATATTACACACATGTTCCACATGAAACTGATACTGACTGGCCTAAACTGACTCATTTAAAGGAATAGTTCACACAAAAATGAAAATTTTGTCATCATTTACTCACCCTCATGTTGTTCCAAACCTGTATAATCTTATGTTGAACACAAAAGAAGATATTTTGAAGAACGAAACAGTTGTTGGTCCCCGTTGACTTCCATAGTAGGGAAAGAAATACTATGGAAGTCAATGGGACCATCAACTGTTTGATTACCAGCATTCTTCAAAATATCTACTTTTATGTTCAACATAAGAAGGAAACTCATACAGGTTTGGAACAACACGAGGGTGAGTAAATAATGACAAAATTTTCATTTTTGGGTGAACCATTCCTTTAAAGCCAACATGCAATGGTGCAACCCATTTTACTACCAAAAGTTATTTCAGTGAGACAAGTAATAAGACTGATCAGTGCCATCAACCAAAAAGGTAACCAAAATAGGCTAATTCCATACTATATAGTAGGCAAGAAAAAAACTAAATTGTATGCGAGTTATCCGAATACATAAAACAGCAGGCGAAAAGTACTCGGATGACCTACTACTTCTGCCGAGATTCTTAAGTGTGCATCTGGTGGACACTTTACAATCCCATGATGCCACAGAGAGTATTTGTGAATATCAGTGAAGCAACACAACAGCCAAAGGTCACATGATAATGACAACATGACAGATGTAGTAGCCTACATCCGAAATACATTCACACTATATACGTAGACATTTTTTTATTGGTTGCAAAGCGAGTTTCAAAGTAAATGTAGAACTTACTAGAGCTGCACGATTCTGAATAAATTGAGAATCATGATTTTCACATGATTCAAAACTAAGCAAAATAACAATTTACTAGAGGCTGTAACAAAATATTAATTGCTTCATTCCATTCAAAAATTAATTTGAATGAATTATTTTTTTTTTATTGTTTGAATGAATGATTCAATGACTTATACATTTTTAAGAGTCACTTGTCGCCACCTAGTGGCGGAACAATGTAATAAACATTGTAACCAACAATTGCTCTCTCTACAAGTGGCAGTGTGAACACATTTGAATGTTTCGGTTTGACTTTATTAAAGGTTTAGACACAGACAAATCGTTGTCATTTATAAATAAGGTTGTATGGGTTTGATAATCTTTTAATGATTAATCATGCAGCTTTAGTACCTACAGTATTTGATTTGACGCAGTGAAAGACAAACACTTTCATTTTCTTCTAAATCAATCATCAACGGTAAGACCAGGAATCTTTACAAAGTAAATAGAATCACATTGCCAAGCATTCTAAAATTCTTTATAATGTACTCACAATACCCTTTTTACAAGGCAGAGAAAAAAAAAAAAAAAATGAAGCCAGAAGAATTTAGGGGTGTAAAATGATGGAGAATATAAGACAAAGCATAAGATTAAAAATAGAGGGATAAGAGAGAAAGTATGTGCTGTAAAGTACAAAAAAGCCCTTCGGCATCCACTTCAAAGTGACCCCAAAGGGCTCGGGCGGGCCAGATGTGGTCCCGAGAGCAAAACCTCATCCATCTTGCATTCCATGAAACCCCCTGCAGCAGGACAACTTTTCTATATTTAGCTCCTTTCTTCAGCCTTGCTCAATCCATTGGAATATGTTCCATCTAGTTCCCTCATTCTCCACAGTGTTCAGCTTCCCCCCCCGAATCGGGTCTGTAGTTTTATGCGTTTGTTGATGTTCTGACGGAAGGTCTGTTTGGGCTATCAGGCCGTGGACTATCCATCTTCCAAACTGAGGTGGGCGACTGAGTTGGTGGTATTTTTTTGAAGTTAACATCTAGAGAAAGTCAAAGAAATGCAACTAGCATGACGCAGGGCCTTGGTTGTGTTATGACAGAAACAGTCTTAGTGAAATACACAGTTATGAAGGAGAAAAGAAGGAATAGGTCACTGTCAAGGGTGACACTGCGGACAAGATTTATCTGATGTATCTCAAATGTTCAATGTGGAATCTGTGCATGTAGTAAATGTATAAACGGAGGCTATATATATCATGTTTTTGCACAAGCCTGTGCCTGTTTTCTGAAAAGGAAACAAAAAAGCAGGGTTGAGTAATTGAGGAAATGAAAGATGACTTAAAAGGGAAGGATAACGTAGGATCAACCCTATTCCCAAATTAGTCCTGCTTTTAAAGGAAACACAAGAAAGTTGAATAAGCACCTCAGTGTTGGTGCTTCTGAAAGTGCTGTATATGTTAAAACGCGCTTTGAGAGCTGTTCTGCTTCTAGGCACGTTGCCAGAATGCCTCTCAAGGCTTGTGGTGGTGAAAGGTCCATGCATCACTGTGTACAATGCGTATGTGGATAAATGTGTGTGCATTTCATGTACAGGTTCCACACATAACAGTCTGACCAACAGGAAGTGAAAAACATGGGCATCGTGCCCAAGGGGTCGAGGTAGCCGCTGGTAGATGTTGTGGCCAAAAGCATTTTTCTCCACTGATGACCATCCACCGATTTTAAAAAATATATAAAGGTTATAATATATATAAAATAAATATCTAATGTTAAAAATACAAAATTTGAAAAAATTATAATATATATTTATATTTATAATAAATAAACATGTTAATATAATAAAATATATGATTTATTCATATAGATAGACAGATAGATAGATAGATAGATAGATAGATAGATAGATAGATAGATAGATAGATAGATAGATAGATAGATAGATAGATAGATAGATAGATAGATAGATAAAGATATATTTTTTCTATTTCGAATTATTTTTATTGCATTCATTACATTTGCATATTTATATTTTCAATTTTAATTTTAGTTAAAATTTTAGTGGTGTGTTTTGGTATTTTATTACTTTTTCATATTTCTATATACTTTAATTTTTTTTATTTTAGTTTTAATTATGTTGGTATGTCAAGTTAAACTAAATAAAAATACATATAAAAAAAAGTTACCTTTGCCTGGGGGAAAAAAATACTTATAATACTTATGCAATACTTATTTATTTTATTTCAGTTTTCATCTATTTTATTATTTGTTTTTATATATAGTTTTAATTTTAGTTAACAATGATAACTGATATATTTAAGTTCAATATATTTATAGCATAGTATATTTATAATTGGTAGATGAGTGTCAAATTACATTTTATAACTTAACAAATGAAGCTGTAACCTCTGAATGACAGCAGGCAGATAGACTTTCAGGGGAATTGCAAGTCACTGAATGGTGTTTACACAAAGCATTCTCTTTTCTGCCTCCTGTGTCACAGGAAATGTGAACTTGCACGCTGACGGCATACATACTGCTATATTTACAAACCCCAATAAGCAAATGTTTTGGGAAGGAACTTTGAGAAGGATGTTATGATTGTTTTCAATGAGTGAGGTCTAAGGAATGTTGATACTGTCAATATAATGTATGCAATACACAGAATTTAAAACAGATCACATGTTCTAGTTGCACAATAAATCTAGCCTAGTTGAATATATCACCCAAAAATTAAAATTCAGTCATTTACCCTCATGTTGTTCCTAGTATTCTGTGTGTTCTGCTAAACATCAACAAAACAAATACAATACATTTTTAGGTGAAATATCCCTTTAAGTCAGACACTAAAAAGTTCTCACAGTACAAAAAAAGATTAAGATTATGTAGATTCACAAGGAAAGTATCCCACAAAATCGAAAGGAAAAGAAAAAGAGCAAAAGCGCACAGCATTGACCTCTCAACCCAGCTGTATTTTGACACTTTGCAGGGCCGCTCCTCAACCAACGTCCCAAACTGAGGCTTAACCTCTGCTGGAGCAGAACAAATCCTGGCCTCCTGAGTTGCACTTGGCCCCGTAATCTATCTTCATCCTATTGAGCCGCTTAGCTCCCCTCTCCTGCCCCAACCGAGGACCCCGCAGGGAGTTGGAGAGCCAGCGTGGACCCTCCACACAGATGGATGGAGAAGACTCAGCTTCCCATCGCTCACCAGCACCTCCAGGCTTTAGCAACAATGGGTTGAGGGTGAGGAATAGGTTAGAGGCAGTGGGAAAGAGTTTTGCCAAAGCATTTGTGAGTTCACACGATGATTCAAACACTTATCAATTCTAAGCGAGCCACCAACATGTAATTAAGCAAATTAAAGGGATAGTTAATTTAAAAATGAAAACAACTTTGGAACCCACTGACTTGCATTGTACGGACATTTTTTCAGAATATATCTTTTGTGTTTCACAGAGCCAAGAATGTCACTAGGGTTTGGAACGACTCGAGGGTGAGTAAATTATGACAGAATTTTCTTTTTAGGTGAACTATCCCTTTAAAATGTTACAGACAGAGCACATTTGGTGATTCCACAGTGGGTTCTTTACAGTATGGAAGCTACATTAAAACCGGGGCTTACAACATCTTAAATAAAAGCTGGTTCCAAGTTAACAAGCATTTTGAGCCGTATGTTTTCTTTAAAGATTTTATGACGGCGTCAACTGTATGGTGCGGTGTAGTAGTGACGTGATTGACTGAAACAACCTCTTTCACAGTGGTTGATGTTACAGCACTAATAAATAGATGGGCTGCTTTGGCCCAGATCCTTGTGAGTCATATTTATGACGTACAGCTTCCTCGTAACACTGCGTCAACATAAACATTCGCTCAGTGTTGAATCATGAACAGCTTCAAAGTAGCTGATATGTCTAGCTTTTGAATTTGAACCAAAACTCAATCTAGGTTGCAGGCTGAATTAACATTAAATTCGAGAAAAGAAACACGCACACACACACACACACACACACACACACACACACACACACACACACACAGTGTATGCATTCCAGAACAGAAATCCTATTAAAATACTTCATAAAAAATAAAAAAAATTATTAAATTATTATAATTTCTTTAAATCTAGTTGCCAAGGCAGCTTTTCCCAGTTTCATTTTGTTTAACTTGATGTACTAATAACTAAAATTCAAATAAAAAGTAATAAAAAAATAGACATTTTTAAAAACTAATACAAATGTACTATTGCTATTATTGTTGATATTATTATTCACATTAATTAGATTTTTATATAATCAACTTATTATTTATAATTTTATGCTAAATATAATTAAAATGTTAAGTACTGTAAAAGATGGAATTTAATTTGAATTGTCAGGAAGAAGAATTTACATATATATTACACCAAAAATTCTAAGATATAACATACATATACATAAACTTTTATAAAACAAATCTAAACTGTTATATAATAAATACATAACTCAGAAAATGTAACTTGATTAAAACTGTCAAGAAGATTTTGCATAAATAAATAAATACACAGTATATTAGATATTATTATTAGCTAATAATATGCAATATATAAGTTGTATGTTATATTTTATATGTAAATAAAATATTATAAACAAACATTTATAATCTAAATTTGTTATACAACAATTTTATAACTAAAATAAATTATACATGTACAAAAATACTGAAATATAAATTACATAATTTTTACTAAATGTTTTACTCAATTTATATATATATATATATATATATATATATATATATATATATATATATATATATAAATTCCTCTTCCTCACAATTCAAGTTCCAAATCATGAATTAAAAGGAAGACAACTCTTCTTTCCCCACAGTTTGTCTCTTTTTAATTGAGATCAGATGAGACCTTCAAGACCAGCTAGCAGATGTGTGTGACCACAGGAACACCTTCTTCACGACAACAAGAGGTGAACGAGGATAACAGGCTTGGTGAGAATCACAAACTGTGTTAATGTTAGAAGACAGTTGGTAAAATGCCAACGGAGCTTTCAGAGTTTGGAATTGTCATCTACATGAGGGTGGCCTACATTCATTCCAGCGGACCGAAGGCCTCCACATGCCTCTGGAGCTTTTGACCTGCTAATCTTCTCCAAGAACCTCAAGACTTCATTTTGTCAGACTGCACAAAGCCAAATCATTCTATTACCCCCTCCAATCCAATTACCCTCTTCAACTCTCTCTCTCCTGCGCTCTCACACACTCTAACAAACACCATCACCTCCCAGATCCCTGCCAGAGGCCTTTAGCGGGGCTCCCGAGCACAGACCGCAGAACGTACTAGTGCCGCTTCAGCTATGCAGAGATTAAACAAACACATCTGGCCCAGTTCTCCAGCCGGATGGAAAAGGGCCGGATTCCCACAGATATTGTGCTCATTTAAACCCACTGTTGCTCATCGGATATTGTTTTGGAACAATGCAAGAGAGTGCGTTCCTTTGAAATGAAAAATATTCATGACGAGCTAAAAGGAAGAGCTGGCGATTGTTTGTTTTCTCTGTCTTTGCAGACCAGGGTGGCTTGAGACAAAAGTCCACCAAGTCCACAAAGTCCACCATAAATTGCGGTCGATCTGAAGCCGGACTAAGACAGCTGTAAATCAGCTGCGGCGATCATCCGTGAAGAGTCTTATTTTCCATCCTTTGCATGTCGGATTCGTTTCCAGAATGATAGAACATTCCTTTCAGTATCTTTCACACGAGCCCCGAACTCATAAATCGCTCAGTTGTCAGGTCTCTCTGTACTTCCTCTAAACAGCAGGACACGCACATTCTCTGCAAAAATGCCTTGTCCGGTTACAAATGAACTCCAAATGTTTAAAAGCTACGTACAACTAGAAACTAAACCCTTACTCTTGGAAAAACTGCATACTTTAACTATTATGTAGTAGGCCTAAACATGAGGTCTCAACCAATCAAAACCAAAGAATGCGAAACCTTTAATTTTGCTTAATTTTAAATTACACATATACACTGCGGTGTATATGAAGGATCATGTGACACTGAAGACATTCAGCTTTGTTATCAGATGAATAAATTACATTTTTAAATATAATGAAATGGAAAACAGTTGTTTTAAATTTTACTGAAATTTTCATTAAATAAATGCATCCTTGATATGTACAATTTATTATTTTAACATTAACATTAAATATTCCAAACTTTTTGAATAATTCCTTATATTTTGGAGAAGGATGGTGCATTTACATTGAAACACCTACTAAAAATCTACTTATAAATCCTGTTTTAGATGTTTAAAAATTACTGGTTAAGCTAAGCTACACTGGTTTGGAATCCAAACAAGATGTGATGGCCTTAAATGGCCCACTAAAAGACTTCCTTTGGTATCGCTTTGAATTCATTAATTCAATTCCCCAGACTAAGGGGGAATCCTGTTTGGATTAGCAAAGGAAAATCTATTTAACTTAGTCCCGCTAATGCAGAAAAGCCATTAGAAATGCAGTCCCAGGACATCAACCTCAACCCCAGAAACTTCTTGGAATGAACGTGTGCCCTGGTCACTGACACACAGCGTGTTCATTAGGAAACACTTCACAGAGCAAAGCTAAGCAACTGATCACATGGTCTACATACTGATCAACTCTCTAAACCAGATTATTATATACATCATATATCTTAAAATTGACAGCTACTAACCACAAACTAAACAATTCAATACAACACAAACAAAAATCATACTAAGTAAGTTCAAATGCTCACCTCTGTCTTTCTACCATGTGATCTCCCCAGAGAGGAAGTGGCTCCCGCAAGTCTTTCTTGGCTGTGCCGTTCCCTCGTGTCGGTTCTTCTGGCCATGTTGTTCCAGTTGAGGGACTGGTTCACCCCCGCAGCTCCACTCTGCAACGACAGCACAAGAGATTTTAGCGTGGGACGGGACACACTTTGTCTGGAACAGATGACCTCTAGAGATGACTATGAGAAGAAAAGAGAAGCGGTCGGTAGCAGAGACACAGGCTCACAAAAACTATTGGAAATGGAAAAATGATCACCTTGTCCAGAATAACACACAACGGTAAATCTAGTCTCTTGTCAAAAACTAGGGTGTCGTGAGGGCTCTGAAACCATCACGTCATTCCGCTAACTATCACGAATGGACATAGCGATACAAACAGAACAACAGACTGCAAGCACAAGACATCGTTGTCTTGAGGAACCAAAAGGCACTTTTGTGTCTTGCGGTGAACCCTTGCTACAGGGTGGTTATGTCGCGAGTTTGCATGAGTTTTTTTTTAAACAGCATTGAATATTCCCCATGGCAAGCTCCCAAGACAATGGAGCTCTGTGTCAGTGTCACCAGTCTGGTCTAGTCTCTGCCAGCATGCAGCACATTCTATCTAACCCATGTCACAGACAGACGCCATGCACTGGCACATCAAGCAACTTCATACTGAATTCTTATCAGTTATCTAGACACAAAAGTATGAATGTCAACTAATATATATATATATATATATATATATATATATATAGTTGGAATAGAATAGTATTTACAATTGATCAGATGTGATTTGGATAAAATCCAGAGGCTAAAAAGATTATGCACGTTTCAAAGAAGCTAAGGCAACATATTTTCCATTAAATTTATATTTAATGAGAAACAAAGTGAGAGTGACCTGCAGGGATGCTCTATCATTAGTAGTGTGTCTCCGGGCGGTGTTGGGTGTGTCGGAGGGGGAAGAGCCGGCGCTGAGAGCTTCCTCTATGTCCAGATTGAGCTGATCCAATCTCTTCATTAGCTGGGTCATAGATTCAGACCAGGGAGACAGGACCTGAGGAGACTCCTGCATACAGACAGAAGAGACATACTGTAGGACATCACAGACAAACAAACACTGAGGATAAAACTGATTAGACAGACTCATTACATTAGACTCGGTTATTCATTCAAGGGTCTGTTTTCGTTTGATGTACAGAGCCAAAAATAACCATCTTCATGAGCCAGCACTGATTTCAGAGCGGTGACTTCTTATTTCTCAAAGCTTTCAAAGTCCCACTACACTACGCTCTGCATAAAATCACTGAATCACGCCAACACGTTCACAGAGGAAAATGTTACTGCTTAGACTTAGCGGAATTTTCAGTTTCATTTTAGTATTAACTTTGTCTCTGATGATTCTCCTAAAATTCCTTAGGAGAAATACAATGGAAACAAATAAGAGAACTGTTGGCATTTGGTGGGAGTACAGATCTATAAAATTATAGTGGACAGAACAGCCCAGATCATTCTGACTGAAGAATCTGATGAGAAATAATTGAGTTCATACTGAGATCTCAGTTTGACATTTCAGTTCAATGCATTGATGTTTGAGACATCAGCGTAATCTTTTTAAAACATTTTCAAGGAATACGTTTATATATGTAACGATAGCTAGAACAATACACAGAACAACTGAACAGAAGATAAAATGACAATGATAAAAAGAACGATAGAAAGAATGACTGCTCGAACGAGAGATAGAACGATAGAACGATAGATAGAATGATAGAATGATAGATAGATATATAGATAGATAGATAGATAGATAGATACAAATAGATCAAACGATAGAATAATAGAACAATAGATAGAACGATAGAAAGATAGACAGAACGATAGATATAACGATAGATGGAAGGATAGATAGAAAGATAGAACGATAGAACGATAGATGGAATGATAGATAGATATATATATAGATAGATAGATAGATAGATAGATACAAATAGATCAAACGATAGAATAATAGAACAATAGATAGAGCGATAGAAAGATAGACAGAATGATAGATAGATAGATAGATAGATAGATAGATAGATAGAATAGATAGATAGATAGATAGATAGATATAGATAGATAGATAGATAGATGAATACGAATAGATCAAACAATAGAATAATAGAACAATATACGATAGATATAACAATAGAACGATAGATGGAAGGATAGATAGAACGGTAGATAGATAGAACGGTAGATAGATAGAACGATAGAATGATAGAACGATAGATAGAACAATAGATAGAACGATATATAGAACGATATATAGAACGATAGATAGATAGATAGATAGATAGATAGATAGATAGATAGATAGATAGATAGATAGATAGATAGATAGATAGATAGATAGATAGATAGATAGATAGATCAAACGATAGAATAATAGAACAACAGATAGAACGATAGAAAGATAGACAGAACGATAGATATAACGATAGATGGAAGGATAGATAGAAGGATAGAACGATAGATAGATAGAACAATAGATACGAATAGATCAAACGATAGAATAATAGAACAATATATGATAGATATAACGATAGATGGAAGGATAGATAGAACGGTAGACAGATAGAACAATAGAATGATAGAACGATAGATAGAACAATAGATAGATAGATAGATAGATAGATAGATAGATAGATAGATAGATAGATAGATAGATAGATAGATAGATAGATAGATAGATAGATAGATAGATAGATAGATAGATAGATAGATAGATAGAAGGATAGATAGAATGATAGAACGATAGAAAGATAGAACGATAGAAAGATAGAACGATAGAACGACAGATGGAAGGATAGATAGATAGATAGTTAGATAGACAGACAGATAGAGCGACAGCACGATAGATAGTGATAGACAGCAATAGAGTAATTGACAGAACAATTGATTAAGATAAGATAGATAAGATAAGATAAGATAAGATAAGATAAGATAAGATAAGATAAGATAAGATAAGATAAGATAAGATAAGATAAGATAAGATAAGATAAGATAAGATAAGATAAGATAAGATAAGATAAGATAAGATAAGATAAGATAAGATAAGATAAGATATACGTGTTGTTCATTATTTTCTCCTGGGCAGTAAATGGCATTGAGAGTCAAGTGTCCCAGTGCCACACACTTTTGAACCAAAACCAGTGAGCAACCCAGCTGCCACTGTAGTCCAAACATAGTCGTGTGGTATTCCTCTCCTTTCTCCTCACTGCTACTTTCACTGCTCCCCAGACACCCCTGCCAAAGAGTATATATAGACTGTCCCGTCCAGCTCAGACAGGGCCGAGGGTTCCTGGGCTATAAATTACCTTCACCTACCTCACTCACCAAGCTGTAAATCAACAGGGTTGCCCCTTTACCAACAGGAAGTGGAGGGGCCAGAGAGCAGGAAGAGGGCAAAGATGAACTGTGAGGAACATTTAACAGTAACGTCCCGGTGCGGGAGACACAGCAGGCGGAAACGCTCAAGTCCTTCTTGGGATCTGCAGCCCCAAGGCAAAGATTACAGCTCGCTCTCATCCTCACACAATGATGCTATTGACGACTGTCATGCCAGAATGGGACACATTTGTCTCAGGCAGCAGAAATACATGGGTCGGTTGAAAAGGGGGGCGACATATGAGGCACGTAAAATCTCAAGGAATGTGGGCATGGTAAGACCCTTAACCAATTACACTCAAGATGCTGACATTCCTTCAGAGAGCGAACAAAGCAGCACAAAAGTTCTAGGGCGATTTTAAATGATGCACTACCATTCAAAACTACATTTTAGAGGGAAGTCTCATGCTTACCAAGGCTGCATTTGATCAGAAACAGTAAAAACAGTAATAGTGTGAAATATTATCACAATTCAAAATAACTGTTTTCTATTTTAATATATTTTAAAATGTAATTTATTTGTGTGAGCTGAATTTTCAGCATCATTACTCCAGTTGTCAGTGTCATATGATCCTTCAGAAATCATTCTAATATGCTAAATCGGTGCTCAAGAAATATTTCTTGTTATTATCAATGTTGAACACAGACGTTCTACTTTTTCTTTTTTTTTCAAGTTTGGGATAAGGGAGTTAGTGGGTAGTGGTCCTGGATCCCAGGTAGGGGTTTGAATCTGGCATGACCTTACGATGTCCAGTCTGCCTGACCTTTGAGTTTCACGAGTCAAAGCTAGTGAGAAGGCTTTCTTGTTGTCTCTCTTAAGACACCAGCGCCGCTCTGTCCTGCCCTTCTGCGATGGATCATTAACCCTCTTAACTCTGACAAAAGACAATGCATTTGTTTATAATGCTCAAATCTGACCCCCCTCCCCCATGCGATGTCTCGAGTGAAAACAATTAGTGTCTTCTCAGAAATAAATGAGGATGTTGTTCAACAACATCACAGATTTTTTTTTTTTAAATAAATTAATACCTTTATTAATAAGGACATTAAATTTATTAAAAGTGACAGTAAAGTGTCAAAGCATTACAAAAGATTTATATTTTAAATAAAAGCTGTGCTTTTTAAATTTTCTATTTATCCAAGAATCTTAAAAAAAAAAAATCATGATTTTCAGCATCTTAGAATGAATTCTGAAGGATCATGTGACACTGAGGACTGGAGTAATGGCTGCTAAAAATTCAACTTTGCATCACAGGAATAAATTACATTTTATATTACATTAAAATAGACAGTTATTTTAAATTTCAATATTATTTCACAATATTACAGTTTTGATCAAATAAATAAAGACAGTGTTGTTGATATTTAATAATAGCAATGTATATAAAATGGTATTGATCATTGTTTATTCATGTTTGTTCATAATACATGAACTAATGGGTAATTTATTTAACATAAAATGTCAAAAATGTATTAGTATAATAAAAAAAAAGTAATCTAGAATGGTAAATGCTGTTGAAGTACTGTACACTGTTAGTTCATGATACCTCAAACATTAAAGGGTTAGTTCACCCAAAAATGAAAATTCTGTCATTAATTACTCACCCTCAACTCATTCCAAACCCATAGGACCTTCGTTCATCTTCAGAACACAAACCAAGATATTTTTGATGAAATCTGAAAGCTTTCTGACCCTGCATAGATAGCAACGCAACTGACACATTCAAGGCCCAGAAAGGTAGTAAGGACATTGTTAAAATAGTCCATGTGACATCCATGTGGTTCAACCGTAATGTTATGAAGCTACGAGAATACTTTTTGTGTGCAAAGAAAACAAAAATAATGACCTTATTCAACAATTTCTTCTCTTCTGTGTCAGTCTTCGATGTGCGTTCACAAGAGTACCATCGCTGTCAGAAAGCTCTTGGATTTCATCAAAAATATCTTAATTTGTGTCCCGAAGATGATCTTACAGGTTTGGAACAACATGAGGGTGAGTAATTAATGACAGAATTTTCATTTTTGGGTGAACTATCCTTTCAATATCAACAAATAAATACTGTAAAGTGTTACCAATTTCACTTATTTACTATTATTCCTAAAAACATCAAAATATCAAGTATTGATTGCCACAGACATGTGGATTTTTCATTAAAAAAAACCAAAAAACAATGTCTTGGTCCAGTGGCAGTCCTTGGAATCTGTTCCCTGCACAGAATGCGTGGTATTCAATAACCCGGCATTGGTTACAACACCCCTTTCCGCCCTGTCAGTCGTGAGAAAATACACTTGTCATGGCAACTAGGCCGGTATGAGTCAGTCCCACCAGATCAGCTCATCATTGTTATCTTCCACGGTGGACAGAATGGCCGAGGACCATAACTGCACCGCCGCAAATTGGCCACATTGTAAATCTCAGCACTGGCCCATTGACATGGAAATGAGGAGTCAAGTGCCTGGCTTTGGCATTGCTCTGGGCTTCCTGCCATGGCCATGCCACCCACTGAGCGTGCCAGCCATCTTCACCGAGAGAATGTAGCAATATGTCATCCTTAAAGGCCACCAGCCATAATCCGTTTGCTGAACTGCTTCAAATCCAGGTCAGATAAGACTCTAAGGAGGAAGAAAATCCTCCTACTTTTTGTTACAGGAGCCGGTCACTGTCAAACTGAATGCCTTTCCTCACAAGGATATGGACAGGCTAGAGATGCAGAGTTTTCCACAATTCCAAGACATATGCAAAGATTAAATCCACATAAACAAGCAGAAATAACTGTACTGGTGCTATTGGCCACAATATGAGTAAAGGTTTGTATAGAGCGCCACCAAATGGTGAAGATGCAAAATGCATGAAATAATTGTGTACTGTTAAATATCTAATATTTAATTTCCATATGAATTGTTCTATGGAATCTCATTTATAATTTTTGAAATATAAAAAAAATTAAATTAACAGATTTTTAAAAATAAATAAATATTCAGTCCTTATCCACAGACAGCTCATTGTGGTATTTCTTAAGAAGGTGCAAATGAGGCAAGGTCAGTGCTCACATGAGGGGTACCACATTCTTTCACAGTTTCATCTTAAATCATGCATGAACAGAGAACGAGTAACAGGAGGGGAGAGTCGAGCACATGCAGAACAGAGGGGTGCTGGGGCCTAACAAACCATCTCAGCTCACCTGCCCTAGAAAAATCCTTTTAACCTCTGCACGTTCTGCTAACTACTGTAACTACACCACTGACACTGAGCAGTGACTGTAAGTCATCACAACCCTAGATGTAATTGGGCTTTCTTGGTTTGACAGTCTCTTCCAGTACAAAAAGTTACAATAAATAAATAAACAATATTTATTACAAATATTTTATTTGGGTAAAAGCATCTGCAATTTAAAAATGTATATGCAAATATTATTTAAAAATCTAATCTTTCATTATTTTTAATAATTTAAAATCAAAAGCAAATCTACTTCTAAAATAATACTTTTTAGTATAGCGTGAGAGATATTATTTACATAATAATACTATATATAGTTATACAGATTTTATAAAAGCTTCATAACATTTTGTGCAATTAAAATATTTAAATTGCAAAATTTAAAGTCATCGCAAATGTAAAATTATCTATATGTAGCATAAATTTATGACGATTACAAAAAAAACACTGACTTGCAAAAAATGCAAATGTGACAAAAAAAATCTACTAATGTGCATAATAAATATAATGTATAGAATCTATTAAAATCTAATCTATTAAAAAATTTAAATAAAAAATGTATAAAAAAGATGGTAAAGGAATGGCTGCTTGTTCTAACAACCAACAATAGCTAAAGATATCAAAATGAATAGAAATACTGAAAAACACTGACGACTCCTGTTTATGTAGTGATAAGAACAGAATAAGAGGGTGTGATCAACTTTACTCTTTGTCCTGGTTATCTCTGGTATGAATGGTATGGGACTTTTTTACAGGGTTTCTTGACCAAGCACGGTAGGGAATAAGCTATTGTGTTTTCATATGTGTACACGTGACACCTCTTTAAAGGCCAATAAACTTGGGATGGGAAGGTCACAGGTTGCAAACAGTCAGGTCAGGCATGATGTTAGTAGAAAGATGCAAATCATCCATGACTGGCTCCAACTAAATGGAGTTGTAAGTAATGGAAGGCTAATTTCACCATTGAACAGACGTTTGCTCTGACAGGCGACAGGAAGGACAGCAGACTCAGCATTCCATGAAAGCAGAGACTACGACAGATGCTCAGGAAAGCTTCACTTTTACTTTAAAATGTACATTTTTTATTTTCCTAAAGAATATGAGTGCCTTTTCAATTTAGTATGCAAAAAAACAAATGAAAGAAAAAAGACCAAATTGCAATTCATTATACTGGATGTCATCACTGTCCGTTAAATTTTATTGTGATGAACATTCTAATAAAGTCAGTGGGATATTTTACAAACTTATCTTGAAATTCTTAACATTCTTTAAAGGGATAGTTCACCCAAAAATGAAAATTCTGCCATTAATTACTCACCCTCATGTCATTCCAAACACGCAAGAAATTCATTCATCTTCAAACACAAATTATGATATTTTATATGAAATCTGAAATATTCATTTTTGGGTGAAATATCCCTTTAAACGAACAAAGTTAACCAATTCTACAAATTTAGACCAATGAATTTCCATGACTTTTCTATGATTTATCCAGTTATTTATTCAGACCATTTCCAGAGCAATACCACGTCTTTCTGACAGATTTATGAACCTGCTTAACTGACTCATTGAAATAAATGCACTTGAAAGTTTCACTCAGAAGTCAGACACCAACTATGGCTTGCGGGCAAGTTTGAATCTAAACAAGCACAAAATCTAGTCGATAAAATATTTAAGATCAAAGCAAAACTAGAAAAATCTATATTCGCTACAGAAACAGTCGCTCATTTTCCATGACTTTGGAGATTTTATTACCTGCCATGACTTTTACAGACCTGGCAAACAAAAACTCCCCAATATTTCCAAGTTTTCAATGACTGTGAAAAACCTGAATAGCACTTAAAGCTGAAATGAGCAACAAAACAGTTTAAATGTTCTAATGCAAGACATTTGGCTTGCATTCATTTCAGAATTGTAACACTTAAGTGTTTATAGGTTGAGCCTGAAGCAGAACGTTTGTGGAATATTAATACAGTACTAAACTGAAAGCCATACAGACTATCCTGCTTAAAGATATAGCTAAGCTTTAACAAATCTATTAAACACCTGGACCCTCACCTCTGTACTGCTGCTCTCCTCCTCCGCCTCATAGCTGCTGCTTCTAGTGGGTGGCAGCTTGGTGCTGGAACTTCCTTCTCCATGTACTTGTCCGCAGGTTCCTTTCCTCTGTTTCTCTAGTCCACCACCGTTTTGTCTGGAGCTTTGGAGAATTTCTTTGCACTTGGGAAACACATCGTCACCATCGTCTTCAGAAGAGGTCTCACAAGCATCTGAACTCTCATTGGCTCGGGCGTTCGTGATTAGACCCAAAAAGCTGTCGTAATCTGCAAAGGTAATGGAGCTGGGCTTGTGTTTGATGATTCGGGGTAGATCGGCTCCCTTGGTTACTGGCAAAGGAGCTGAGTAAGGGTGCTCAAGATGGGACGGTCCTACTGGAGAGGATGCAAAAGAGTAAGCTGGTTCTGATATGGGTCTGACTGTCAAATTAGAGAAACGATTAGTAGTAGATGAGGTGTTTGAGGAGTCTACATCAACGCTGTTGGTCACTGGACTATCTGAGGGAGTCGATAAATAGCTGAACCCGGTCTCAGCATCCATTTGGAGGTCAGTTTCACAATAAACGCCATTTAGTTCAAGTTTTGAGGTTGATATTGGAGCGGAAGTGATTTGATATTCAATGTACTTCATTGTCTTTTCTTTTTTGAGGCGATTCGAGATTTGAAGACAAGGTTCATCTTTGCTGTCGAGCACTGGTACAGTTTGATTGATCTTCTCTAATGAACTTTTATTCTTCAGCTCAAGTTGTGATTGGTCTTTTAAAGGCTCATCTATAACAGATGATAGTGAATCAGAAGTACCTTTTAAGGTCAGGTTTCTATCCATGGTTGAATCTGCCATTGAAAGCTCTAATGAGAATGTCATTTTGGGGGCCTTTTGCAAAGCTGATGACCTCTGTCCCTCTAAAGTCATCATGGGTAGATTGTCCATGTTTCAATCTACAGCTTGAAACTAGCCATAAGGAATATCTAGAAGAGTTTTTGTACGATGCCAGAAACTGCCATGTTCTTCATGTTCCACCATTTGGACTGAACTGGTTCCTCTGTGCTAATTAGCACTTTGTGCCAACCATCCTGAAAAGAAAGAACAGATATTATAATGAGTTTGCTTTAAATGTGTGCATGTTTTTTTCTAGCCAAGTACATTTACTTCATTAGTATTCTTAAGTGTGATTATGCCATTTCACAGACTTTCTTTATCCAAGGAATTGTGTTTCAATAACCTTTCTGATGGTACAGTCCTGCTCGTAAAAAACATCTTAAACCTATCAGCCTAAGGTGGTCAACTGGTTTCTTTGCCTGGACAAGCTGATTAGACTGGTCTAATAGTTTTGAACACTTTTTAGATGGTCATTCTGGCCAAGACTAGACCATCTTAAACCAGAAATGCACCTTAGATGGGTTTGTTTAGAAAAGGAAATTGATGAAAATACATCTCAGCATTGCTTCTGATGGAAAAGCAGAAGTATTATTCCAACAAAGATTTTTTAAAAAGCAAGCACATCTGATTCAAATGTCTGAATTACTTTTTATTAGTGCTGTCAAACGATTAATCGCGATTAATAGCATCCAAAATAGAAGTTTTTGTTTACATAATATATGAGTGTGTACTTTGTATATTTATTATGTATATATAAATACAAACACATGCATGTATATATTTAAAGAAAAATTTGTTTATATTAAATATATTTATATATAATATAATAATATAAATATATAAATGTATATACACATGTAAATATTTTCAAAATATAAACTGTATGTGTGTGTGTATATTTATATGTACATAATAAATAAACAGTACACACATATATTATGTAAACAAAAACTTTTATTTTGGATGCGATTAATCGCGACCGCACAACTTTTTATATTCTCTGTGTTAATCAACAGTATGCCAAATTTGAGCAGTGTTTACCCCGCAATATTGTTTTAAATGAGATAAGGATGCGTTGGTGCATTGCTTTGAATGAGATTTTATAGAAAGACACGCATATATTCACAAGGAGCAGGAAACATTTGTAAAATGGAAGAGTAACTAGGAAGCCCACAGAGGAAGAGTCTGAAAAAACAAAGAATCTCACAGATGGAGAAAGACTGAATCCCAAAGAGACACTCTGGGAAGAGTAGAGAGTCTCACAGAGGCAGAGAAGGGATAACGGAATCCCAGAGAGGCAAAGAGGGAATAACAAGGAATCTTGCACAAGTAGAGGAGGGAATAACAGGGGATCTGAGGGGTTGAACATCTGGCTCGGGCTGAGAGCGTTCAAGTCTGGATTTGTTGAAGGCACGACGGTGGTGACATCAGTGCTATGAGGAATCCGGCTCTTCGTTCCCAGTGGCTGATTTACAATATACCCGTCCATTCATCAGACGACCTAAATGTCCCAGGCCAAGCTGTGGTTAGCAACCCTGCTAACCCCCTCATTAACCCCCAACCAGGCTCCACAAAAACACACATTAAACCACAGGAAGAATCTGATTGGTGGAGAAAGAAAGAACATTCCTTTCTGACACCTTAGCTGAAGAACATCATCTAGAGAGATAAACTGTGAAAGACAAAGATTATTCCTGGCAGGATGTTTCAATCAAGGCACTGATAGCGTGAAATCGTGCTATACTGAGATGTGATTGGTTGGTTTTGTAAGATTTATTAGTTTAGTATGCAAATTGCATCTGACAGGCCAGATCATTCCAGAAGTGAATGCTGGGCTGTGGAAAGAAAATGGGTAAATTACAAATAACATGGGCATTAAGATTTTGTTTTTATAAAAATAAGATGTTAGGCTTAAATTCCCAAGTGAAAAATGAATATACTAAAATGCATTTGAAATAGATTTATTTCATGCTTACATTTATATATTTTTGTACTTAATAAAAATATCCTGCAATTGTACTTTTGGTATATACTAAACTGGTATACTTGGATTGAAACAATTCATTTTGTGCTTAGTGCACTTTAATTGTGTTGAAGTAGTGCTGAAGTCCAACTAAAGATATTGAAGGATTTAATTGTGCTAAATTGGAACTATTGCAAGTATACTTCAGGACAGGTACACTTTAACTAACTGCATTTAAAGACAGATATTATTCAAAAATCATACAATCCTCAATGATAGTGACATCAAAACACATTTTAGGCTTAAGAAATGTGCATTGTGCACAAGTAGTACTCCAAATAAAGCTTAGTTATAATTCTTATATCATAAGTCTTGCGCAACATGTCAGTAAATAAGTTTTATATTACTTTTTATATATTACTTTTTTTTTTTTTTACTAGGATTCATTTGAACATACACTGCCTTGCAAAAGTACTCATACCCCTTGAAAGTTTCCACATTTTGTCATGTTACAACCACAAACGTAAATGTATTTTCTTGGGATTTTATCTCATAGACCAACACAAAGTAGCACATAACTGTGGAAGGAAGTGGAAGGAAAATGATAAATGGTTTTCAAATTTTTTTTACAAATAAATATCTGAAAAGTGTGGTATGCATTTGTATTCAGCCCCCTTTACTCTGACACCCCTAACTAAAATCCAGTGGAACCAACTGCCTTCAGAAGTCACCTAATTAGTAAACAGAGTCCACATGTGTGTAATTTAATCTCAGTATAAATGCAGCTGTTCTGTGAAGCTCTCAGAGGTATGTTAGAGAACATTAGTGAACAACCAGCATCACGAAGTCCAAAGAACACACCAGACAGCTCAGGGACAAAGTTGTGGAGAAGTTTAAAGCAGGGTTAGGTTATAAAAAAATACCCCAAGCTTTGAACATCTCACAGAGCACTGTTCAATCCATCATCCAAAAATGGAAAGAATATGGCACAACTGCAAACCTTCCAAGACATGGGCCGTCCACCTAAACTGACAGGCCGGGCAAGAAGAGCATTAATCAGAGAAGCAGCCAAGAGGCCCATGGTAACTCTGGAGGAGCTGCAGAGATCCACAGCTCAGGTGGGAGAATTTGTCCACGGGACAACTATTAGTCGTGCACTCCACAAATCTGGCCTTTATGGAAGAGTCCCGTTTTCAGTTTGCCACAAGCCATGTGGGGGACACAGCAAACATGCGGAAAAGAAAGTGCTCTGGTCAGATGAGTCCAAAATTGAACTCTGAGCTAAATGCAAAACGCTATGTGTGGTGGAAAACTAACACTGCACATCACCCTGAACACACCATCCCCACTGTGAAACATGGTGGTGGCAGCATCATGTTGTGGGGATGCTTTTCTTCAACAGGGACAGGGAAGCTGCTCAGAGTTGATGGGAAGATGGATGGAGTCAAATACAGGGCAATCTTAGAAGAAAACCTGTTAGAGTCTGCAAAAGACTTGAAACCGAGACGGAGGTTCACCTTCCAGCAGGACAACGACCCTAAACATACAGCCAAAGCTACAGTGGAATTGTTTAGATCAAAGCATATTCATGTGCTAGAATGGCCCAGTCAAAGTCCAGACCTGAATCCAATTGAGAATCTGTGGCAAGACTTGAAAATTGCTGTTCACAGACACTCTCCATCCAATCTTATGGAGATTGAGCTATTTTGCAAAGAAGAATGGACAAAAATTTCACTCTCTAGATGTGCAAAGCTGGTAGAGACATACCCCAAAAGACTTGCAGCTGTAATTGCAGCGAAAGGTGGTTCTACAAAGTATTGACTCAGGGGGGCTGAATACAAATGCACGTCACACTTTTCAGATAATTATGTGTAAAAAAATTTTTTAAACCATTTATCATTTTCCTTCCACTTCACAGTTATGTGCCACTTTGTGTTGGTCTATGACATAAAATACATTTGCGTTTGTGGTTGTAATGTGACAAAATGTGGAAAATTTCAAGGGGTATGAATACTTTTGCAAGGCACTGTATAAAGTCAAATGCATATTTTAGACGCTATTTCAATCATCTTTTTAGCACTTAAATAGTCAATGTGAAAAAAACAAGTTTTTAAAGTGTACAAAATGTGCAGATGTATAATTAAGTGTGCAGTCTTGAATAGTGACTGATTTTTTGTTTTAAAATCGATATTACACTTAACCAAAAACACCCAACTACTCAAATATTTAAATAACAGCCATTCAATTCTTGATTGAGATTTGCTTAAAATAAAAGATGAGTCAACTCAAAACAACTTTAATAAATATAATAGTATAAAACTATTTCTCTAGTCTAACAGTAATCTATTTATTATCATCAAAAAGTAAATGATAACAATAAATGACAACAAAAGGCTGACATGCACTGCACGTATCGTAAAATATTTTTTTGTTTTCTTTTTAGGTAATAACTAGATTACTTTGAGACCACAAAATAAATTATTTTTATGCCATTATATTTCTGAATGTTGTTTCGAGTTATAATACCTATTATGTATTATATTTTATATAAATATTACATATTTAGCACTATTAGTCATAGAATATCACAGAAATATCAATATTGATCTTCCAGCGGTCAACTCAGAAACAGAAAAAAAACATATTTAACTGACTTATATGCTTATCTTCACAAAGAGTTTATTTTCATGCACCTTCCAGTATGGAACTTTTGCCAGTGGTCATCAACAGATGGAAATACTGAATATTCTCGTGCACTCCCAAGCATGCATAGAAAATCAGAGCTGTATCTGTGGTGTTAAATGTGAGAAGGGGGCCAGCTGGCAGCACTGACTGTGGCCTTCACTCATTTAACACTTTGCCTTGTGCTTCGCTCTCATTCTATCGCTCTCTCACACACACACTCAAAAAAACATGGTCAAATTTCAGCAAGAGAAAGGAAAACATGCACCTGCCCTTAACAAAACCTCAGGGCTTTAACCTTTAAAAACTGATAAGAACAGTGACCAAACACCGCACAAGGTCAGTGACTCACAGCCACCCACAGCTCTTGACTTCCCATGTGCCTGCGACACATGCAAACATCCTCATATGAAAATCACAAACAGTATATAACACAGGTTATGCAATATTTGACACTACGCCTGTATGTCAGATATTACAATGCACAAAAAACCTGTATAATGTTAGTTCACATTAAATAATTTGGACATGCTATATTTCACTTAAAAGTACTTTAAATAGCATTTTGTTAATTATTTTATTATTATGCATAATGCATTTTTAATGGAACTCATACAGAGAGATTACATGCAATATTTATAGTTTTAAAAATAAATTTGTCAAATCATAAGACGTTTAAAATGATCCAGTCAGAAGACAAATGTAAAAAGTGATTAAAATGGTGATCAGTAACTAATTTAACAGTGTAAACTATCTTTAGTATCCTTTTAAATATTATAATCTGTCACTCAGCATGACAGGATTCCTATTTGGATGTTGCATATTTGAAAGTTACAACATTTGTTTAGTATTTACCCAAAAAGAGAAAACTTTGTCTCTCATGAGAAACAGTGTTGCAAGTGTAACCCTGATTAGATCTAGTCCTCTCACCTCCTTTCCTTTAGCCCGTTTTTCTCTAAAGCCACAGTAAAAGGAGGCCTCCTCATTCCCAGCTGTATAAAAGACTTGATCCAAACAGCCAAAGAGGATTCTGCACTGTGAATGTCACTCAAGCGTTCTACAAGTTTCTCGTTGAGCGCAAAGTGTTGCAATACATGAAAAGGGGCAAGCGATGTTTTCTTTTCACTTTACACACTGCGAGTGACTGTTAACGCTGCCATTCCCATTCATTTTACAGAGATCGTTATAAATTCATTACACGGTGTATGTTTCACCACAACTGTAATGGTCCTGTAAAAACGTAGAGTTACTGACACGTGTAAAGTTGAAATAGTCCTGCGACTCCTGCCATACGTTCCTGATGTTTGATATGCATCATTCAGAGTCACATTTCTGAGCATTTTTAATGCACATCAAAAGTGTGCATTATTTATTTATTTTAAATGTTAGAAATTTTCAAGATTGCATAAGGAAAATGTATATTGTATATTAGGTCCTGGTCACCATTTCTCTTTTAGTATTTTTATTCACTTTTTTACGTTCACTGGTTTATTTTAAATGGACCAGCAATACACCAAATGCGTAAAAAGGTGAGATATAACATTGCAATTGCAAGAAATATATATATATAAAGTGGCAGAAATAAGGATGCAATATAAAGAAAGTCACAACTGTGAAATTTAACAGTCAAATTACAAGATATAAATTTATACGAAAAGATATAAAGGAGCAATTATGAGAAATAATGATGCAATTAAAATAAGTCGTCACAATTGCGAAATATAACTGTCAAATGGCAAGATATAAATTCACACTGGAAGATCTAAAGTGGCAATTATGGGAAATGAAGAAGCAATTACTTGTTTTTATTAACAGGCTTCTGTGATGCAGTCTCTCCATTAAAAAGATAAAGTTGCATGCAAAAGTAATTATAAAACAACTAACAAAATGCTATTTAAAATAGTTTTAGATGCAGTAAATGCAAAACGTCACGCCACATAACATATGAACTACCCATCTAAAGATGTTTAAAGCATATGTAACATTTTCCAGCAAGTCCTGACATTTCACTTTCACATTTAGAAGCACATTAAACTTTAAATGTATTCATTTGGCAGACACTTTCATCCAAAGTGACTTTGAGCCATCAGTATTCTCTGTCATGAACTTTATCCATCATCCACCTGCACTGAAGAGTCTCCAGCAGGTCAGCATTGAAGCTGAAGTCTCTGCCCTACAGCCAGACATCTGCATATTAAAACAATGAAGGCCGTCTCACCTTAGAGTACTTCAGAACGTGCTGGGAAGTCCAACGGTCGTCACAGTCATGATGAGGAGAGTGCAAAGTGTCTAAGGTCCCATTAAAACCAAGAAACGTGCATGTGTCGACGCGCTCAGCCTTCGCGAGCGTCTCCTTTGCCTCTTCTCCTTGGAAATTCAAGGCAACTCCTCCGCAGAGGGAGAGGTGCTGTCATCACAAATTCCCCAAAATCCCCACAGGCAACGGGAAGCCTCAGCATGCAGTGACTAAGTCATTCAGAGTAAGAGTGGAAGGGGAGGAAGAATGTATAGTTGTTAGAATGATGGTTTGGAGGAGGAGTTACGGCTAAGGGGAAAGGGTGAGAGAGAGGAAGAGAGAGAGAGATACTGTTGTGTAAACAAGGCCTGCATACAGCATATTTGGATGTAAATGGCCTGGACTGGCTTTAATTGTGAAGGAGAACAGATCCACGTCTCATTGTATGGCTCTGACCCCCAGTTCAACGGGCTGGATGCATTCCAGGTTACACCACCGTTAAACCCACAGAAAGCCATACGGATACTTTCAAAACAAAAGGAATGGACGGAATAGGAAAGAAAAGGAGATATTTCACTTTTTCCTTTGGGAGAGCTGTCCCAGGAAGTTCTGCAGTTGTGTCCAAATCCTATAGGGCATAAGTCAAAGACATATCAGACAGTGTTTTTGTATGAAGGTACTTAAGATTGGTTTCCAGGGAACCGTAGGCTCACATCTAATGATCTGGAACAAAATTCAAGAGCACTTTAGAGATAACCAAGTAAATATTTAATGGCTACAATGCTTACTTCTTGGTAAAAATGGAATCTTACAATTTACATTTATTTTAAAACACACACATACAGCATATGTTTTGAAAATATATTCTTATATTTGATTTTATATATAAATATATTTCATATATAAACACAATTTTTTTTCTTAACTATATACATGCATGTGTTTGTATTTATGTTTACATAATAAATATACACAGTATACACACATATATTATGTAAACAAAATCTTTTATTTTGGATGCGATTAATCGCGATTAATCGTTTGACAGCACTAGATATAATTAAACATTTAAGTTTAAAAACAGATCAACTGATAGTTTAAAAATCTATTTAAATATATATTTTAAAAACAATTTATAATTTTTTTTCCAATTCTAAAACTTATGTTCATAAAAAAGAAATCTTTTAAAAATGTATTTTTAAAGTATATACAAAATTAAGTACATTTACATTTACATTTAGTCATTTTGCAGACGCTTTTATCCAAAGCGACTTACAATTTGGGGAATACATAAAGCGATTCATCTTGAAGAGGCAATCCAACAAACAAAGTGCTTGTAACACCAAGTCTCAGGCATTGTTTAAATAAGTACAAGCTAGCAAGGGAAGGAACAAATAAGGAGAAAGAGTTTTTGTTTGTTTGTTTGTTTTTAATGTGTAGGGTGAAGTAAAAATAATCAATAAAAATACGTAATAACAAAAAGATTCCTTATAAAACTCTGGATTCAGACATGCTCTGATTCTCAACAGATTGCATTATCCAGGTGAAGCACCTGATGTTTACATTTATCTGATAAGGTACCTCATATAAAAACTCCAATGCTGATGTTATCTTTCCTGTAGCTCAAATAGTAGAGCATGGCGCTAGCAATGCCAAGATCATGGGTTTGATTCCCAGGGAAAGCAAGAGCTGATAAAATGTAAAAACTGTAACTTGAATGCTTTTGGATAAAAGCGTCTGCCAAATGCATAAATGTAAATCTTGTCCTAAATTATCTGTGCATTTCCTTCTGCGGTTGAGAAACATCAATCAGCTTGTTTGTTCACCACTGTCCTCGCTCACCCTAGAGGAAGCAACGGTCACAAATCAACACAGACTCCTGCTGACCCCATCTAGAGATAGAGAGAGGAAAGAGGAGGGAGAAAGAGAAGGATCCCCTTCATTCACAAAACACTCTTCCATTCAGCCTGCAGCCACTATCACCAATACTTTCACATTACTCAAAGGAGGTACTCATTTTACATTGGTCCAAAAATAAAAGCCTCATTAGCAAATTAATGTTTCTGTGCGTTTACATAGACCGCACTAAAAAGGTCATATATTAAGTAACACTTTCTGAAGGAAAAAAAAATGTGAATGGTGTTTACCTATAAACAAAAATGGCCACCACAATGATTACAGTGTTTTAAGTGTTGTTTTTTAGCATCTTTTACCATGCTTTACAGATACTAGGGAATTAGGTGGTTGCATACTACCCCAAGTAAAAGAAATCACTTTCTATGCTATTCTGATATGATTTTAGATATGGTTAAAAACGGCACAATTTAACATAGCATACATGTTCATACACCATAAAAAAAAAATAGATAAAAACTGATGTAGAAAAAAAAATTAAAATACGCAGAAATTGCTAGTAGATTTTATGAGTTACAAAGAAATGGCATTGAACACATTAAATTAAGCATGTAATTTTTAAGTACAAAGACCAAAAGTATTTTCTAGTAAACACTCCAATAACCTTCGTTTTATTTAAAACCTCGAAAAAAATCAGTCAAAGTTCAATACTTACGGTTAGTGGTTGGTTCACACTAAGAGCAGAAAGAATGATCCACAATGCTCTTTAGCCAAAGCATAATTTGATTCTAAAAGCAAAATGTCCAATCTTTTAGTGCATACTTCCATCAAATGGAAGTGTTTTCTTTTTAAAATCCCCATTTGATATTATTAGGCATGGTAATAACCCTCATAATTCATTACCAACTAAATAAATGAAATAAAGAAACGCTGAACGGCGGCCAAAGCCGGCTCAGCATTGCCATGGGTGCTGCCAAAATTGACTCTGAGGCTCCATAATCTTCAAAGGCGCTCGAGCAAGAAAAAAGCAAGACCTTCTCAAAAAGAGAGGGCTTATGTCACCACCAGTCTGTACTACATGGGATCACCACAAGGGCAGCAGATGAAAAGCAGCAGCAGGCTGAGCGATTGGCAGGACTGTGTGAATGGATGTCTTTATTTGCAGCGGTGGAGCCCTGGAGGTGAGGTGACCCTTCTTTGCGCTGTGGGGGTCCGGCTTAAACACAGCTGGATCTTCATGTAGCTCAGCCAAAGAGGCTCTCTTCTGATCTCTTTCCTCCAGTGCTGAAAAGCAGCTCTGTTTCTTGGATTCTCTGTTAGATTTGTGGCCGAGAAGACAAGGAGCTCTCTCTCTGTAGAACCGCTATAACACAAATCCACCGAATGCCTCATAGAGTTGTGCTTCTGTAGTGCTCCTCTCATTGAGAAGATCAATTATTAAATGACCTGTACAGCATTCTGAATGCCCATGTCCAGTTATGTCAGTTATTTCTGACAGATTTTAAATCAGATCAGAGAACTCATATTGGGAAATAACATCATATTTATGCTTTCAAAAATGAATTAGTCAAGCCATTAGACCAAAATAAACTTGGAGTCATTTTGACCAATTCAATAAGGGAACAGTTCACTAAAAATGAAAATTGGCTAAAAAAAAAAAAAAAGTACTGCTCACTAATATTGGCACCCTTGGTAAATATGAGCAAAGGTGGCTGTGAAAATAAATCTGCATTGCTTATCCTTTTGATCTTTCATTCTAAAAATTTACAAAATTCTAACCTTTCATTAAAGTAAATCAATGGAAAGTAGGAGGAAATTCCCATTATGAAATTTTTTTCTCTAGTTCACGTTAGCCACGGTTATTGGCACCCAATAATTGCAACGTCCTTTTCCAAAGAGAACACAGCTCTGAGTTTTCTCCTATAATGCCTGAATAGTTTGGCGAACACCTGATAAGAGATCAGAGACCATTCCTTCATCCAGAGTCTCTCCAGATCTTTCAGATTCACAGCTCCATGTTGGTGCTTCTTCTCTTCAGTTCACCACTCATTTTCTACAGGGTTCAGGTCAGAGGACTGGGACGGCCATGGTAAAAGATTCATTTTGTACTCAGTGACACATTTTTGTGTTGATTTTGATGTTTGTTTTGGATCATTGTCTTGATGGAAGATCCGAACATGGTCCATTCTAACAGAGGCAGTCAAGTTTAGATTTTTTATCTGTTGGTATTTGATAGAATCCATGATGCCATGTATCTGAACAAGGTGTCCAGGAGCTCCGGCAGAAAAATAGGCCCAAAACATTAAAGATCCAGCAGTATATTTAAACGTGGAAATGGGGTACTTTTTATCCCTGTGTTCACCAAACCCATCTGGTGGGTTTGCTGCCTAAAAGCTCTTTTTTTAGTTTCATCTGACCATAGAAGCCAGTCCCATTTGAAGTTCCAGTCGTGTCTGATAACTGAATATGCTGGAGTTTGTTTTTGGATGAGCCAGGAGTTTTTTTCTTGAAACCCATTTGAACAACACGTGGTGATGTAGGGGCTGTTTGATATATTATTTTTTTAAGCTTTCTGACCCCAAGATTCAACTAATCTCTGCAATTCTCCAGCTGTGGTCCTTGGAGAGTCTTTAGCCGCTCAAACTCTCCTCCTCACCGTGCATTAGGACGATATAGACACACAACCTTTTCCAGGCAGTTTCGTAACATTTTTAGTTGATTGGAAATTCTTAATTATTGCCCTGATGATGGAAATGGGGATTTTCAATGCTTTAGCTATTTTCTTACAGCCACTTTTTGTTTTGTGAAGCTAAACAATCTTGTTCTGCACATTAGAACTATATTCTTTGGTTTTACTCCTTGTGATGGACGATTAAGGGAATCTGGCCTTTTGTGTTCCACAGATTTATAATCTTGTGGAAAAAGAAGTCATAGCTGGACAATTTCATGTTCATAATCACCCTGTTGTGCTAAAAAAAAATTAAATATGAATAGGATTCAGAGATATTTTTCTCATTAGAATTTCTATGGGTGCCAATAATGGTAGCCAACAAGTAAAAACATTTATTTCATAATGTGAGTTTCCCCCACTTTCAATTGTTTTACTTCAATGAAAATTTTGAATTTTGTGGATTTTGTGAATGAAAGATCAAAAAGATAAATGATACGGATTTATTTTCACAGCCGCCTTTGCTCATATTTACCAAGGGTGCCAATATTAGTGAGCAGCACTTTAGATGAGTTTTGCAGATTTTTAGTACTACATCACTTGCTCACCAATGAATCAGTGAATGGGTGCCATCAGAATGAGAGTCCAAACAGCTGATAAAAACATCACAATAATCCACGAGTAATCCACACGACTCCAGTCCATCAATTAAAGTCTTATGAAGTGAAAAGCTGCATGTTTGTAATAAACAACTTCATTAAGACATGTTTAACTTCAAACCAATTTTTTTCAGCTGAAAGGAGTCCTCTATACATAATATTGCTTTCTCCAGTCGTAAAGTAGTCTTATCTGAATCAGGAGAGAAATATGCAAAGATCAAGCACAGTTTACAAGTGAAAACAGTAAAAAAAAAAATTCTAAACAAATATGTAGTGGATTTTGATGTGAAAGGACAACAGGGGATGGACATATTCCACTGGAATTATTTTTGGCATTGGCATTATTATGATTTATGAACTCTTATTTTGTTCAAAAGAAATGGTTTCAATTTAAAACACCTTAATGGTGAATTTGTTTCTTAGAAGATGCAGCTTTTTACTTCACAAATTGTGTGGATTACTTGTGGATTATTGTGATAATTTTATTAGCTGTTTGGACTCTGACGGCACCCATTCACTAAAGAGGATACATCGATGAGCAAGGGATGTAATGCTACATTTCTCAAAATCTGTCTTCATCTTGGATGGCCTCAGGGTGAAAACATTTTCAGCACATTTTCATATTTGGGAGAACTATTCCTTTACAAAGAACTGGCTCTTAAGAATAATTTACTGTCAAAAAATGCGTTAGCTGGGTTTAAATTCATGCTTTTCTACATGAATTTTGGGATATCACATTAAAATTCCTGATGCAAGCTGCACATAAAATCTCCAAAATGTTCATTAAAAACCATGCGTGCATGCTTGAGGAAGAGCCATTTCTAACTCAGTAAGAAGAGATGTGCATAAAATGAGATGTAAACACATTTACTGAATTGCATCATTTCTTTAGTGAATCGGATACTCGAACACTTGCTATAACAAGCGACACAATTCATTCTTACTGAATTCCCAAGTGTTCTGTCTGCAGAAAAATGCAGACGTTGAAGAATTGTTAACAGAGCCATATGTCAAAAAAACAACAACATTTGGTTCTAGTATTTTTTTTTTTTATAAATGAAGCCCTAGAAGAGCATTATTCCTACTATCTTATATATGGCTGTCAGCCATATAGACACATCCACCATGATCCATATACCAACCCCCACAATCTGCCATAAAATATGACAACACCTCAAGCAGGATGCATCTCGTTAAATCTAAAAATATTTACATACCTCAATGCAGCCCAGATCGGGCCTGTACCTTTTCGCAAAGTACATCTCAGTCGTCTTATTATAGTGATATCTATGCATGAGTATAAATGAGATAGAGTGTTAATTTGAAACACAAATGCCCATAAAAAAAAGAAGTTACATTGCATTTTAATAAGCATTAAAAATCCAAATTTATACGTCAGAGTGCTAATAATAATAATAAAGTTCAAATCACAACAAGCCAGAGCAGGAGACTTTAACTCGAAAAAAGTCAAAGCATTTGCCAAGCAGCATTCCATAGATTAATGTGGAAATGGTGCTATTGTGTTATTATTTACTCTTTTCCAAGCGAAGATTATGAAGCTAACAGTGTTAACAGAGAGACAGAGGCAGGTATGTCTGAATATAGTGGGCGACACTGGAGCGTTGGTGCGTTTATAGTATTAAATCATAGGTGAAGAAAGGGACAATCTGGCAATACTCCAACCGTGGGCTTTTACAATACTCCAACATCAATCACTGAGAAAACAGATGAGTGATTGGAAAATAATAGTGAATGTTTTGCACAATATTTTCATGCTCAAATGGCATTTAACCTCCAGCGCTTCCAACCAACCTCATCCCACACTAAACCTTGAAATCCAGACACTTACGTAACATAAAACTGGCTCAAAAGAAAAAAAAAAAAACACAAAAAATGAATAAAAAACACCCCAGCAATGCAACTTGTTAAAACATTCCAGCAATGCCTTCATCTTTGACTCAATATTCCCATTCCGTTTCAATTCTCTGACAGATTCCCGACATTCCAGAAAGCCTAGGCAGGTGTTCTGCATTATCTCCTCACCTCGCGCTCCGGTTCTGTCTGTGCCCCAAGACACTCGACCCATCCTTATAAATCTAACTTAATGCCCTCGGGGGCAACTAACTCATCAGCCTTGGGTTTCGCATTAGCTAAGGCTGTCAGACTCAAAAAGAGGCAATGGATCAAAGTTCTCACTTTGTTCTCTAAGCAGTTGCTAAACATGTGGCTAAGGGTTGTCGTACATGACTTAGGTACAAGAAAAGGTGCGGAGATGCCATCTATTTGCTGCTGAATACATCAAGGATTCATACATACAACATGAGCGTGCAGGAAGGATTTGAAAAATGTTTATGATTCCAAAACTGAAGATCAAGACATTGCAACAAGAGGAATCACAGCGCCCTTTCAGGCCTCTTTAAAGAACCACTACTTGGAATATGTACACTGCAAATCATATTGTACTGGGTATCTTTTCCTTGTTTTTTTCTTTTATCCAATGCGATGAAGACAATATAAGCAATTTAAACCAACAAAAGAGCAATAATATGTAAGTGCTATGACAAGTCTCGGTTAGTCTAACGCAGTACACATAGCAAGGTTTTTTTTAATAATAAATAAAAAGAAAACAATTCAAAAGAATAGAAAAAGAATAGGGAACACTAGTGTTAGAGGGTAATTTTTTTTAGAATAAATAAGAAGTAAAGTATTTAAAATAGAGAACGCTAGTAAAACATTAAAACAAAAATACCCATAAAATTATTAAAAATAAAATAAATATTATTTCTCAGGTGAAGCCTTATTTCAAAGATGTTTGGAAGTTTTTATTGAACAACAAGCCATATAATTATAAATGGGATCTATTATAATGAATGTTGGCTTTTGACCCCCCAAAAAAAGTCTTTCAGAATTCATTATTTTTATTATTATTTATTTATGTATTATTTTAATTTATTTATTTAATTTAATTTTTTTTTTTGTTTGCCAATTTTCAACCAGGGGCCTGTTTCATAAAACAAGTTTACCAAATAAGCCAGGTTTATTTCAGTTAGTCTGACTTATTGTCAGTTGATTTGGTTCAAAATAAGTCAGACTAACTGAAATAAGCCTGGTTTATTTGGTAAACTTGTTTTATGAAACAGGCCCCTGGTTTGTCTTTTTACCATGTTGGTAGTATAAGTAAATAAACAATGTTTATTATTTTTCTTTGTTACCTGCACCAAGACGTCCCCATTTATTTGTCAGCAAATTTCCACCAGATTACGTAAGACTCATAAAAGCTCCAGGACTTTTGTGAAAACTACAGATCGTAAATCCGTATTTTTATATCCCTGTTCGTGGATAGTCTGATTGAGCCCAGTGTATCATTAAGTGTTTCTGCCTTTTTTCGCCTACAGGCTTTTTCCTCTAGCTACAATTTCAATAAATAAATAAAAATCGCAACTTTTATTAAAACAATGGTAAATTATGTAATCAAATAATGAAAAGTAAATGAAAGAAAAAGCAGCCAGTTTTGTAGAAAGCACATCAGTGAAGATCTGATACATATGGCATCACAGAAGTCCCATCAGGAGATCGTGCTGACTGATCAACCTCATGTCTTTAACTGGCATCTCTCAGTTTGAGTCCATCTGCTCAGCGGACCCAAAGTTTTCCCTGACGAGCAATGCTGGAGAATTATTAGTATTACAAGCATTTGTTGCTGACTTGCAAAAAGATTAGTTCCCTTCAAAAAGCTAGCAATAACACTAATGCTAACGAGCGTTCAGTAAGCGTACCAGTTTGCTGATCTTACAAAGCCCCATTGTGTGTCTATCAGTAGATTTTCCTGTTAGCAGTATTTCTGCATGACACATTTATGCAGAAACATTTTTGAAATATCTCAGGTCTTAAATACTGGTTGGGGTTTACATTTACATTCCATTAAATCTCCAGCGTCCCATATTTTAAGAATTTCGCCCATATTTTAGGCCATGTGGCAATAGATGACAACATTCCACAGATTTATGAATAACCAGAGTGTCATCGCTCCGGCTGTGCGGCGGACTCGCTCCTATTTTCGTGACAGCATGATTGGTTGGTGACTTCCCAAGGGGATTATAAGAAACCTCAGTGTTGATATTTTCCCTCATTTGTGCTTTTGAGGTTTATAGATTTCCAGATTCATTGCAAAACCAATAGCAGGGAACCGTGGGGGCCTACAGACGCCCCTCTGGCACCAGCTGAAAACACCCAGGTTTAAACAGAACAACAGGAAAATGTTTCGGAAACAAAAGGACTAAAAGAGCAAACGCTGCAGGAATAGATCAGACCACTAGTACTTTAGTCAGCAACATTTCCTACGAGTCGTGCTGCATAAAAATACATAAATAAAGTCAGTAAAAACAACAGTTCCAAATTGGTGATTTTGCAGCGATGCCTTAGAAGAACCATGTTTGGTTCCCTAAAGAAACTTTCAGTCAACAGTTCTTAAAAGAACCATATTTTCTTGATAAACTAAAGAACCCTTTTTCATGGAAAGACTCTATGGATGTAAAAGGTTCTCAATAGAACAATCAATGTCAATACATTTATTTTTAAGAGTGCATTATGAAAATTTCTGTCCCATGAACAAAATTTGCAACCATTATCAGACATTTGCTTTCCACAAGCTTGCTTTGTTCTCAAAGGTTCCTAAGGGATCGTGTAAATTTGACATTCACATTGCTTTGATTGGCTGATTATCCTGTCAACACAATAACATTCATCTATCATGTTCATAAAAGCTCTGCGGAAATGGATGGAAAAACAATGTTACATTCAAACTGAAATATGTGAGCATGGTGTTTTTATAGTGAGCACTATTACCTTTATACCTAAAATGTTTACAGAGGATTTGTTGATTAATGGTCCAAAAAGCAAAGTGACTGTTAATAAAATAGACAAAAGAACAAATACGAGACAAAAGACAGATAGATAAATACACACAAAAATGAACAGGAATTTATCAAAGAATAAATGAACAGATAAATGAATAAATAAATATATAAAATGTGCTTATTTGAACAAAATGTATAAAAATGTGTAAAGTTGATGACATTTGTCAACTAATAAATATGAAGAAAAAATATTTATATACTTACTTAACAAGTATTGTAATAGCAATAAAAAGTGTTGGTTGCTTGTTCATTGTCTTAGTTAAATGGTATCTCCTTTAATTGGGAAACCACGTAACCTCAAATTAATCAAGAATTTGCACTGGACTGAAAAACCCCAAACAAACACGTCCACCACGTGACACTGCTTTGAGCATGTTTGTTTGTTGCACACAGCAGCCGTCTTTTATGAGTGGATGACTGTGTGTGATGACGGACGTTCAAGTACTGACTCTGATTATCAACACAAGAGTCATGACAGCAGAAACCTGTCAGAAACCCTGTTATTTCAGCAGTGTAAATCAGAGTCTCCCTGTGATTATCAGCTAGATATGGCGTGCGGAGCGGTTACGTGTGTTTATGTGACCTCTGAGGTGTTCGTCAGCAAAAAACGCAGCACGTCAGGAATATTCAATGGAATGAAGAGCAAATTAATTCACCTTACAAACACACTCCAGCCTCACCTGCCTTAACTTGCTCAGTCGGTGGGCAAAATCAGGGAGCAAATTCCTTTTACTGAAAGGCAGCGGCAGACGTGGGGAACATGGGCTGCTATGGCCAACACCAGAGTTTTGTGTTACATTTCATTATTTACTTTTTTATATGCAACAAAATATTCTTAAATTACAAACATCATAATAAATCTAACTCCAACAGCGAATTTCATTTTCCAGAGCAAAATAACATAAGCTAAATGAACACAGAGAGAGCATTAACTATAATGTCTAGATTTACTCTGGTGGCATCTAAACTCCTCTGTTTCACAGTCTAGAAAGCATTTTGGGTTTTATATAAACAGCTAAAGATGTATAGCAGGTTCACCAAATTTGACAAGGCAGCATTAGAGGTAACCAAAATCTGCCCACGGACGGTTGGCTAAACCATACAATTTATCTTGCAAATATTGCGGAAGTGTTTTAGCAATACCTGTTTTTGGAGGGGTATGAAAGGCATTAAATTGACTTTTTCTCTAATTTGGCTCAAAATGTTCTGTTCAACCAAGCAACTGCCATTGACATAAATAGAAAGCTCATTGGTCCTCACTGGTTTCAACTGAAATTTGACTTCAGAAATGCCTGGAAACAAGGTTATTTTTATATTAGCAATGAACCAATGTGTTCCATCCATAGTTATAAACACAGATGTCAGCCTGGACAGGAAATTCAAGACATTCATGTTAGCCACTGAGTCATGTTGGCAACACATGCATCTCTCTTTCTTAATGACTCAATAACAGTAGCGCGAGAGGTCATAGGAGGTGTCTGATTAGACAAGCAGCTGATAACTTCAGCTTCAGCTTCTGCGGGGTTCACAAAGGCCAAGCTTGTTTCAACAGGGTCCCACTCACAGCTGTGCACACTTGTAACACGCTTTTCAGCCCACAATGAATCTTCATTAAAGCATGAAGTGGTTGGCCGCTGATCAGCTGAGTCACATTTAAATCCAGTGATGCCCAGGTAAAGACATATGAATGAAGAGTCTGCACGAGTCAATTGAACTTGCTCTGTAGATTTCATTTCCAAATTACTTACAAATTCATCAGGCTTTAGTATGTGTGGCAACTGTTAATCTACAATCAAAAAATCCATCAATCAATTAAATCTATAAGAAACATTCGGGTGCATCAGAAAACACAAGCGAGTAGCACTCTGTTGTGCTTAACATCGATAAAAACCCTGATAAGGGTAAAGGCATACAAAAATGAAACCAAAGGTCACTGTTTCCACCTCATGTAGACATTGAGACGATACGGTAATGTTTTCTTTCACAGCTTAAAATAGCACAAGGTGGCTTTCAAGGCTTTGTGGGTTAAATACTGCTGATGTTTTGAAAAAGAGGGCATATAAATAAAGGTATACACACCACATTATTCAAGAGAGCACCACGCATAGGAAAGAAAAATCAAAAGTGAGATCTCTTTAACATTTCAAATATTTCTCCTAGACAGAAATGAGTTTACTTTAAGATTTTTGCTCGAGTCTCCTGCTTCTCAAACTTGTCTCCTGAGACAAAAACCTCTAACACTTTCACAATGGTCTCCTTTAAAGTTTTAGAAGAGATCTCAACATCATCACACACAATGTGCTCAGATTTTCCTCCTTAGCTAGAGACTCTGGATATCTCACATTTGTCTCCTCAAAAGTTTAGATTAGAGATCTCAACAACATCACACGCTGTGCTTAGATATTTCTCTTTAGGTAAATAAGCTGGAGGTCTCATATTTGTCTCCTGTGAAGCTTTTTGAAAGGCAAGTCAAGTATTTGAAAGGCACTAAATAAAGGGGAAAAATCATAAATTCATAGTTAAAGGCTATATTGAGAGAGAAATTATGCAGAAATAAGGATAATGTTACTTTTTAGGACAACGTTTATGTACATAGGCACATAATTTGTTGTTGGAAAACAACAGAAAATGGAAAACAACAAAATTTACAGAAAATGTAACCCTGGAGCTTTCTTTGCTGAAAGGCACATACATGGCTTATGACTCAGTCTTGAATATTAATGGAATAATTTGATTATTAATACATGTTATATGGTAGAAATGTTTGAGCTCTTATTGAGGCATTTCACTTGGTGCACACTTTGTAAAGTTATTGAGATCACTTCAGAAATTTAGAGGAGACAAATGTGAAAGTTCCTGAGTCTTTAGTGTAGGAGAAAAATCTGAGCACTAATGTTGTTGAAATCTCTTCTAAAGCTTTAAAAGAGACAAATGTGAGAGATCCATAGTCTCTAGCCAAGGAGAAAAATCTGAGCACAGTGTGTGATGTTGTTGAGATCTCTTCTAAAGCTTTAAAAGAGACAAATGTGAGATCCAGAGTCTCTGACAAAAAAGAAATATCTGAACACAGTCTGTGATGTTGTTGAGATCTTGTTTGAAACAGCGTCTTTAGATTAGGAGAAAAATCTGAGCACATTGTGTTAAGTGGTTGAGATCTCTTCTAAACCTTTAAAGGAGACCACTGTGAGAGTGTCAAGAGTTTTTGTCTCAGGAGATAAGTTTGAGAAGAAGGAGACCCAAGCAAAAGTTTCCAATCAGTCTTAAAGTAACCTCATTTCTGCCATGACAACTCTCTGAGGGATTGGCATAGTAATGTACATGACAATGTTAATGTATTTGGTCTTGGCAGAATAGATCTGCTACGCTGCTGCGGCAGAGTAAGTACCGAGACTTGATACTGCCAAAACATCCACAACATGTAGGAAATACTGCTGCTGCGCATATAACACATATGAATAACCCCATATAGCATACATGAATCACCCTGTAGCAGATCTATATAGGTGGAGCTGGGGAAGGTGGAGGTGTTTCTGAAGTGTGCTGCCAAACTGCTACAGAAAACAAAAGCCAGGTATTTGAATATTGAGCAGAGAGCTCATTGGCTACTGATGCTGGAGAAAACCAGTCAGCTGTGCCATGTGATAATAATGTCATTAGTTCAGATTGAGTTAGACCTATTGGACTGCGCCATCTGGAGTTTCATGCCAGAACTCTGTATTTCTGTCTAGGAGAAATATTTGAAATGTTAAAGAGATCCCTTTTTAATTTTATTTTCTTCCCTCTGGTTAGCTTCAATGCTATTTATCCACAAGACAATACATGCATTGTCATATTTGAAGTTGTTTTATGTAGACAGTTTTATTGCACAATGACTTAACAGAGGAAACCATAACCTATATTTACATGCATGCAAAAACGGGCTGTACAAGACAAAATTTTAATGCTAAACAAAGAAACAAAAACAAAAAAACACTGGCACACTAGTGTTACATTTGTTTAAAAAAGGTATTGCTCTTATACTAAACATCTTGCACTTGTAAGTCCTTTCTAGTGTGTTTGGAAAATGTAGTGTATATACAATGCTGGACATTGAAGATAAATTTAAACATTTAAACTAGTAACCCTTGATTTTCTGAAATGTTTAATGCTATTTAAATTATAGTTTTAGTATTTACAATATTAGTAAAAGTTTAACGTTTCTACTAAAATAAAACTGAAGACATCTTTAAGACAAAGCTGATATCTCAATGAGACATAAGAGAATCACCCCTTAGTATCCTGAGCGTAGAGTAACTTCTGTCAGAGACATTGCCTTGTGGGCAGCACATTGACGTGAAGGCACAACTACACCATGGGATCGAATCCCAGCTAAAGGTACTTGCCCCTGTTCAATTCAATTCTCACCTGTTGAATCATTTCCTGTCTGTACTCCTACTGTCCTGACCACTAAATGTGAAAAACCCCATTGTAAACAAAAAAGGAACCTCTGAGCAGTAAACATTTTTTATAATGGAGTCTTGCAAGAGAATACAGCAAGACAATAAAGAGATCTCCCATGTTTCTCTCCCATTGTCATTTTGGGTTCCTTTCTTTCAGAACTTTCTCAGGTCTCAGTTGTGTCTACTTTTATTTCTCCTGAGGAATTTTAGGAGAAACATCTGAGACACTGTTGAGACTAAAATGAGAGATATATGAGAATCTCATCTAAGTCTCCTGAGCTTAGGAAAAGCAACCACTGAGCAATACATTTTTCCTATGGGCAATTTGCATATGCTCTTTAAAGTCTTATGTTGTTTCAAATCTGTATGACTTTCTTTATTCTGCAGAACACAAAAGGTAACATTTTAAATGTATTTTTGGCCATGATATCCGTTTCATGAACAAATGACTGTTATGAATCAGTTCCTTTGAATGAAGTCAAAAAAACTCCCTCACTAAACTCAAATAATTTTTTGGTTGTGTTCATTCTAATATGCTGATTTATTATCAGTGTTGGTAACAGTTGTGCTGCTTAATATTTTTTTGGAACCTCTTTGATTCTTTGATGAATAAAATTTTTTAATGAACAGCATTTATTCAAAATAGAAATCTTTTCTAACAATGTAAGTCTTTACTTTAATCACTTTATCGATTTAACATCCTTGATGAATAAAAGTATTAATTTCTTTCAAAAAAGAAAAAAAAATGTATTGACCCCTAACTTCTGAGTGGTAGTGTATAATGTTACAAAGGATTTCTATTTTGCATCACATAAATAAATTATATTTAAAAAAAATTAAAATTACATTTTAATAATCTAGCAATATTACTGTCTTTCCTGTATTTGTAATCAAATAAATGCAGCCTTGATGAACACAAGAAACTTTATAGTATATAGCACTATACAGCACGATAAAACTATATGGCACGATATTTGACTTTTTGTTTTTACAAAACATATTTGAATTTTAAGGAGTACAGAGAAGAAAAGCATGTTCATTCTTGAAAAAAAAAAAACATGAGGATGAGTAATTAAATGACAGACTTTTTATTTTTGGGTGAACTCTTCCTTTAATAAACATCTCGTCCCACTCGTCTCACTGTGAGTGTTTCCAAATAGAAACATCTTATTAAAAAAAAAAAAAAAAATCCAGGCCAACAAAACAACAGTGCATGAATGTTCAGCCAGATTTATTGGCTCTGCCTGACCGTCTGAGGGGCCATAGAAAGGCCTGGTGGGGGAGGCATTGAGATGCAGCGTGTGTGAGACTGAGGCGGATCTGCCAGGCAATGAGTGCCAGGAGCGCAGTTGTACCAGCACCTGTCTGTTCTATTGTTCCATCCACCAAACCAGCCACACTCATCCGCACCAACTGAACAAGACAGCTGCCTCTCTCTCATGTGTATCAAAGCAACGGCGTGACTCACCACTCCTAATGAGCGAACAGTTTGAAACCGAACCCACATAAAACAAGATGCTAGCTGAGAATAAAAAGAAATAAAGAGGTCTCTTGATGTGATTTGCAATAAGGTGGCAAATCGATTGTATCACGCAGAGTTTCATTATGAGGCTAGTTCTCTGCGATTAAATAAGCGGAGCATGGGAAGGTGAACGTGGTCATTAAATTTGCGGTTTCATTTGCTGTGTTTTAATGAGAGGAGCACCTTCTCCACCTGAGACCACATCTCAGTGTGCTTCATGCTTCAGTGGGTTCACTTACAGCACAAACAGTTTTTATCTTGTAGAGCACACATACAGTACGTGCAGGAACGATACATTTTTTGGCACTTCCTCTCGCACTTATTATCAGACGGCCTGTCTCTCTGAGGGTACATTTAAACAACAGCAACAAAAAACAGATGACAACGCTGTCAAAACATTCCCTGTTCACACGGATCCACGGGAATGGCTAAAAACTCTGTATGATGCATGCTGACCAGTAGTTGGTGATGTCACTTCGTGCTTGCGCAAATAATATGTATTCGCATTACGTCAGCATTTTCACAATCCTGCATTTTTTTAGTTTACACAGAAACAATAATGGTAGGCTACCGTTTTCAAAAACCTGCCCTTTAAAACCCATTTTCAAAAGTTTGTATTTTCAGGCCACCAAAAAAGCCATTGTCTTGTAAATGAACAGCCAAAACGCACAAAAAGTTTTCCGTATTTGGTTGAAAACTGTGTTGTGTAAGCACCCCCTGAATTCACAGAAATATTTTTAGCCTATTAAAATACCATTATATGCCTCTAAAATTCAATTCATGGGTCGATTTTTGTCTTATATTTATATCATATCACATAGTTTAGCAATATCGAAAAGGCATTGAATAAATTTGCATTTTTTTAAAGGGGTCATGTGACACAATTTGATGTTTTCCTCTGTCTTTGGAGTGTTCGTGCATAGATAAGATCCGTAAAGCCGCAAAGATTAAAGTCTCAAACCCAAAGAGATATTCTTTCTAAAAGGTAAGACTCGTCCATGCCTTCCTAAAATGCCTCATTCAAACACTCCCCCACAAATCTACGTTACTGTGTGGGAAGATTCACATAACACCACCCTAATGTATAAGCAAAGAAAGAAGGAATGGAACGCCATGGAAGCTGATATTCCAAATACGGTAAGGGGCGTAACATTTCTGTAACATTCTTGAGGCATACAGCCAATCACAATGCACTGGATTGGTGACCAATCAGAGCATACCGTGCTTTTCAGAACAATGAGCTTTGTAAAAATAAACACGTTTCAGAAAGGCGGGGCAGAAAGGAGCAACAATAATCTACGGTATATGGAAAATTTGTTTTTTGAATCTTAAACTGTGTAAACACATTACACCAAATACACAAAATAATGTTCTTTTTAGTAACGTCATATGACCCCTTTAACAAATCGAGTGAGCCATTCAGTGATTTTTTTTTTTTTTAATTGCTTGACAGCCCTAACATACATATACATGATTTTAGATTTATGGTGTAAAATGTGCTAATGTGTGACAACGTGTTAACTATCATACAGAACCTTATTATACAGTGTTACAAAAAAACTACATAAAAGAAGCACACAAGAGCATAAAGCACACTGATTGGCTCTAACACCAAGGAACAAAAATTGCCACTGAGACACTGAACTTGACTTTGACATGATTAAACCAGAGAAAGTGATACATTTCAAATAAAACACTCACCATACTTAGATTTGCCACACCTACAACATTTGTTCAGTATCACTTTCTCCAGTCTAACAAAGAAAAATCTACTGTGCCAAATTATACAGCTGTTTAAACATCAACAGTGCCTTCCTCAATCCATTATCACTTGCTCTATAATAATAATCATATGTTACTTACCACCTTTTACTGAAGTGACAGTTTTTGACGTCAGTATCTTCTCCTGGAAGAAATCTCTCCTCTGTTTAGACACAATGAAGTGTTTAGACTGTTGTCATTGTGTCAAAAACAGAACAACCACCCCCTTCAATCAAACTGATCCCTGATTAGTGTGAGCACACAGAGGAGGGGAAGGCCATATGGAAGATAAGAAGTCGATGGATATGAAAAAGGGAATTCACTTGGGACTGCTGTCACATGGTCCAAGCGCTCTGGGCAAGTGCAGAGAGGACAGATTAATCCTATTGTTCCTGTAGATGCAGAACAGAAACAATGGTCAAATTTGAGCATTTTCACAATTTTGCAGCATACAATGTTTTGGGAGCGAGACTGTATTGTTGAAAAATTTCAGATTCATGCAGAATACTAACAGAAGCAGGTCATAATATCATTACCCCATCACAAATTGAACAATATAAGCATGTGCACTGAAAGCAGAAGGGTGCTGAGAGCCCTCTGGTGCATAGTAATAGATCTATTATGCAAAGATGAAAACCTCAAAATCTGAACATAACTACATTATACAGAGAAACTTATTAATTTTGCAATTCCATTAGGTGCATCTATTGGTAAAAAGTGACATATTTCGATTTGTATGTGTAACAATAAAATTTTATAACATAAATATACTTAAATACGTTAATGAAATATTTTAATATTTACAAATAAAAAAGATAAAATTGTGACTATATATTTCAATGTGACTTTTTATCTTTCAGTGACTATTTCTTATTTTAAACTTCATCTGACAGTTACCTTTTTCTTTAGCTAAATAAAAACTGATTGAAAGTTTTTGGATTGGTGTTATTTTAGTATCATAGAGTTAATTTTTTTAAAGTTTGTATTTGAGTATTTGTATTTTGCATCAGCAATTTTATTTTAGCTAAAGTTTAAGTACTTTTGCTCTGTTTTTGTCTTTTTAAATATGTCTATATATTTTTATTAATATTTTTTATTTTTAGTAAATCAAGTTAAATTAAATGAAAATGAGAAATGTCGCTTTGGCAACTAACTGAAATCTTTTTCAAATACTGTTTAATTGCAAGTAACATTAAAAGTTAGTTTTAGTTTTTAGTTTAGTTTAATTATAATAACCCTCTTTTGGATGGCAAAGTTTTAGCATGAATAGGACATTTTTTATTACTTGTTTAGAATGTTTTACTACATATAAATTAAATACTGTAAAAATATGATCATTATTAATTGAAAAAAATCTTAATGGACTTCAAAATTTGAATAAATAAAACTCCAGAACCACAATACAGTGTGCCTTTTCTCATAGATACATATTTCATCCTCTCGATTGGCAGGGAAAGACTCCAAGAAAAGATTCAAGGTGGCGTGCTGAAAATGAACATCAAATTCATGATCTATTCAGTGGACAATCATTCCAGAGCACGCTTTGAGCAAACAGGGCAACGTTTCAACATGTAGCTCATACATACCGTAGTGGATGGGCTGGAGGGACTGAACAGTGACAGCTCATCCTCAACACATCGGAGGAGATTTCCACCCGACTTGACTTAGGGACCTAATGTAAAATGCAATTTGTCATCAGACAGACACCTATTTATCTATAGGAACTACCAGCATGCTTAAAACAGGAAAAAATCCCCAGAAGAAAGTAAGGGTTAAGCATTTTGCTCAAGGACACAGTGGCGAAAGGTGATCGCCGTAACTCTTGGTTCATGCATCACACCTTGCGGGCTTTGAACCTTTTGGACTTTGGGTTAGCAGATCAGATCTTAAACAGTTAAGCTTTCACTAACCTTTTGTACTTTTGCCTGAACTGAAACATTAAATAACATTGACAAAAAACTACATCATCATCTACTCGCATCGCTCCAAACCCATTCGACTTACATTTTTCAATGGAATTGCATTTTCCTCACAAAAAGACTTTGGAAGTATTGAAATTGAGTCATAACTGTAAAAAAATATGTGTTGTAAATAAAACAAAGATTATTGCCGTACATTTTATAAGAAAATATTATATTAAATACTTCTACTCAAACTTCATATTTAATTCAGTGTATTACTTGCAGTTTCTTTATAATTATTTGTGAAATTTAGCAATTTATGAGTCAAAATTATACATTATTTCTACATAATTTTTTTTTTTTTTACACTGTTTTTGTCTGTTTCAGAGCTTGACAACCCTTGGTCACCATTCACTTTCATTGCATGGAAAATATGAGCTCAGACATTCTCCTAAACATCTCCTTTAGTGTGCCACATAAGAAAGCATGTCACACAGGTTTGGGACAACATGAGCATGAGTAAAACCTAAAAGGTTTTATTATTAAAAACAACCTTACAACAGTTCACATATTCCTTTGCAACTTGAATTAACTGAGTGATATTGCACATTTACAGTAAGTGAATGAACCTCATCACAGCTGCACTCATGTGTCGTTGTTGACTGGTTGTGCATTTGAAGGATCCTTTATGTAAGGTGGCACACACACCATTCCGCCAGCCTGCTTGAACAGATGCACAACACAGACTGGCTGTGTGATATAATGGCAGAAGTATCTGAAGAATGGTATTTGGATTTAAATCAACAGCCTTAGGCGAGGCACGGGAACATCTTGGGCCTCTTCTGTAAACATAAGGCCCCCACTCCATAAGGAAAGCAGAGTTAATGCCACATGAAGAGCTGTAAAAAGAGGATGCACATTCATTTCATTTGTGGTTAGGCTGAGAATGTCAATATTTTAGGTATGATGAGAGCAGTGGATTATGGGTCACGCTATTCAAACATAGCATTTCAGGGGAAATTACAGAATACAAGAATGAGAGACACATGCCTCCTTGAAAGTGGGTGGATGATCGACATATGATGGAGAAACCGGATGATGGAGAAGAGATAGGAGATGTCTGTACAAATATGGGCTGCACAATTATTTCAATAATTGACATTAAATTAAAATTAAAGTACAATTACAGGTGCTGCAATTAACTATTCATGAAAAGCATTTTTAAATCATAAACGTAAATGTGGACATTTATATACGTATATCAAAAAGCTGAATTAAAATAAAACAAATATTACATGAAAAACTAGCTGAAACAAAATGCAAATACAAATAAAAAACAAGATACACAGAAATATTTCAACAATTTAAGAAGAATTTGAAAAAAGTAATTACATTTACACACAAAAATTGACAATGACAAAAATTTGACTAAAATTAAAATGAAAACTGATCATATAAAAGCAAAAGCCAACTCAAAATATTAATAAAGACTAGTAAATTGCAGTAATAAACTGAGCTAAAAGTACATTTTTGAACATGCTCTCAAGAGAGCAGGCAAATTTGAGTAAAACGATCAAAAATAAAAAATGTTGAGACAGAGGTAGTAAAATGAGGTTGATGTACAATGCTTAAAACTGGGCTCTAATGCTGCCTTCGCGTGCTATCGGAAATGTCCTATTTCCCACTTAATTATGAAGTCGTGATTACGAGCTTGTCGCATTCAAGTGCTTTAATGTCGGAAAGAATAAAATGTAGCATCCCATTGGTTGACAACCATATAAACATTCACCGCGCTGTACATGCAGTTCGCTGACAATTCTGGAATTTCGGTCAAATACACGCTTATTTCACTGCTTATAAAACATACAATATGCTTCGCATGATCGTTCATATCTAGCCTATAAATACAATACTTTAGCGACAAGACAAAGGGATGTAGTTGTTGTGAGAACAGCAGTGACAGCAGCAATGGTTGTCCCCTCCACCATGTTTTAAGTTTATGACCCGCCCAACTCGGAAACTCGGGTATCAAACTTATTTCTGAATTTCCCCAGTAGTAAATACGACTTGAGAGGACGTTCACGTCCAATTTCCGATTAGGAAACTCGTATTTAATTCCGATAGCACGCGAAGGCAGCACAACACAAGGCATGTGCCTAACTGACTCGATTCAGTCAATGGCTAACAGACAGTGTTTTTATGAACCCAATTTTTTAGAGGAATTTGGTTTAATATACGCCTCTGTAAAGTGATTTGATGTCTTCTGCCTTTCTTCAGAAGCTGCTGCTGTTCTCTGAAACATACAGTTGTTTACCTGTGAGCTGTCCTTGGGAGAGTTGTAGCCTGTAAGTTAAGTAGGTAACGTTAGCCTGATGACTGTAGGCTACAGCGAGACAATTTAGTGTTTGCTTCGTAAACCAACGTGTTTTTGAATCCAAAAATCAATTCACTGATTCACTTCCATGTACTCACGACTCATATTTGCTGAATGGATTATGAATTTGCATAAATGACGCGCGTTATTATTAAAACTAGTTGAACACTCCAGTGTTTTAATAAATCAATTGACTAAATTATTATCAACGCGTGTCGCCACAGATGTAACTGGCTCATAGTGAATATTTTTAGTAAATAGATTCGAATCAAATAAAAAATGAATCTGCTTTGAAAACACCAAGATGAAGATCACTGAATTAAAATAATTATCATAGTTTTCAAATTGTTTTTTTTTTTTCTTGGGTGGGGGTATGGAAATCAATAGTTTTCGCCAAAATAGCCTAACAGTGTATTGTTTAGTTAAAGATATTGTTGCTACTGCAAATCTTTATATATTTATTTATTTATTTGTATTTACCAATGGTGGATAAAACTATGAATCTTCTAGATTGCCATGGTAATTTTCTGTAAGTGGTTAGTACATTGTGAAAAATACATTCTGTTTTACAACATGTGCCAGCCCTGCTTTCACATCATTTATTACAGGCGGTCTATTTTCTGCCTGGCAAAATGTTCCCATGTCTTTCACACATTTATTTTCGTGATAGTACATTCCGCTGTTCCCTGCCGACAAATTACTTCTTTCTGAGAAAAGAAACCCATTTTATCTGACAACATGGCAGTGTAAACTACCTACAGCTCAGTCTGCAAGGCAGTAAATGATTTGCTTTGAATTAAGTAAAAATGATGTTCCTGTCAAGCAATGTAATAAAACAGTTTAAAGTCTATTCCATGTTTATTCATTCATTTGGTAAGAAGCAGCAGTTTAATGTACAGTCAGCCAGCCAAAACCCCTCTGTTTTTTTATTTAATAACCTGCTAAAAAAAACAACAACAACAAAACAATAGAAGCCCAATAGAAACCATCACAGAAATTCTAATGGTTTCCATTAAAATACCATTATAAACCATTAGCTTTTTCCAGTAAAACCATTACAAAATTCCTTTTTGTAGTGTGTTTTGGGCATTTTTCCAATAGGATTTAACATCCCACCAATAGAATCCATCACATACCAGTAGACACCATTATAGTTTCCATTAAAACCAATACAATTCCCATTATAACCATTAAATCCATTACATTTTCTATTGTGTTTTGGGCAGGGTTCTATTTGTTTTTTCAGCAGGGAAGTAAACAAGGTGCATGTTTAAGGTTATTTATTTATTTATTTATTTGCATGCTTGTTTTCACTGTGGAATTTCTCATCTTAAAGTGGATAATATCCCCTTAAATAAATGTAAAATAACTGTAAAATGAAGCAAAATAAAACCAAATATTTCCACTATGGCAAAGTGCCTCCATGCATGCACATTTTGACATATTTGCTCCTTTCTCACTCCTCAACAGACGGTGGCAGTAGCACACTTCCATTACAACAAGAAAAAAACAACAACATGAATCCCAGAAACACAAACGTCTCATGTACTGTACACTCGCATAGATATATATGGGCTGATCGTGTATTCTTACGTAGTATCTTCAGTAACCTTGAATCTGATTCAAAAAGCGTTTAAAAATGTATTGTATCGACTTAGTTGCTGATTGTGTAACTGCACACGTTTTGTAAACAAGCAAGCAGTTGTTACGCATAGCTTGTAAGGAAGCGATGTTTCAGTTGTTATGCCAAAAATCTATATATAGAGCAGCTATTATATACAAACATGTGGCCCGAAAGGAAACACTTCTGAAACAAAACCCAATGCATGGGACATGGAGGAGGTCTTTCAACGCTGAACACGTAATGTATAATCAATATTATCACATTAAACCCACTAGAGAGTAAAACTAGTCCAGACATGACATTTACAATTCACATGAGAGCACTGAACTGCTGTCACTCATTTGCATCTGTTTCTTCTTCTTCACAGACTTGCCTAGAATCAAGAGCACTTCCTATAGTTCATCATGTCAAGTACATATGTGACCTCCCTGAAAACCACAGATTTCCCATGGCAAAGTTCCCCAAAGTCCTGGAGAGTCTGCTTAGAGATCAGGTCATAACAGATAAACAGGTTGGACATGATTAGTGAATCTGTAACTTATATTAACACACACACATATTTAACAAAGCCAAGTTTAATATACTTTTTAAATGTCACTGTGTTATAGGTGTGGGCCCCTAAGATTGCCTCCACGGAGCTTCTGGGATGTGTGCATACTGAGGAGTACCTGTCCAACTTTATCAGCGGTAAAATCAGTGAGAAAGATCAGAGACGAACCGGATTCCAGTGGAGTTCTGGTTTAGTACAGCGCTGCAGATATGAAACAGGTATGTTATTTAGTATGTGCTTAAAGTCAAAGATGTAGAGTGAATCATCTGGGTCATATTTTACCCTAAAAATCAAAATCAAAAATTGCATAATGAAAAAGAAGCCTATTTTGGGTTATTTTATATAGTGTTGTTATAGTATTATTTATATCCTATTAAATGATTAATATTTAAAATTAGCTTAATGTCTAATAAAATTATTATTCACTTTTAATTTAATTTATTTATATGTGCTTTTACTACCACAAAAAAATGCTGAAAATTTAGCTTATATAATTTAGTTTAGTAATGAATTACATTGTAAAATATATTTAAAAAGAAAGCAGTTATTTAAATAGTAAAAATATTTCCCAATACCGTTTTGCTGTATTTTGGATCAAATAAATGCAGGCTTGGTAAGCAGAAGAGAATTCTTTAAAAAACATTAAAAATCTTACTGTTCAAAAACTTTTGACTGGTAGTGTGTGTATATATACTGTATATTGCTTGTGTGGGTGGGTGTTTTTTATTTCAGTTTTAGTCATTTTAACATTTCTAATTTTTAGGATTTTCATCTAGTATCGAAAATTATATATAGTTTTAGTTAACAATAACAACACTGATATTTAGTCATTTTAGTCAAAATTACCGAGATACATTTACAATTATACTTTATTTTTAACGTAATACTTGATTTTATTTATTTTTTAATTTGCATTGCGGTACAGACCTTATTTGTTTTGAAAGTAATGTCACAATGGAAAAAGGCTTTTATTTTCTTGTGCAAAACATAATTTCTTTTTGTTTGCATATTGCACTAACACATAGCTATGGAGGTTTGTAAAACTACAGTATATTGTTCTGTTGTCCCCCCTTCAGAAGTGTCATGTAATGTATTTCTCTCATGTGAGATGTGGTCCAGGTGGCACTGTGCTGGCAGGAGAGATCGCCCTGCAGAGAGGCCTGGCGTGCAGTACAGCCGGAGGGACCCATCATGCCTTCCCCAGCTACGGCTCAGGCTTCTGTCTGCTCAATGACCTGGCTGTGGCTGCCAAACACCTGATGGGTGAGGCCACGTCCAGGAGGAAGATACTCATCGTGGATTTGGATGTACATCAGGTACATGACTTCCAACTTTTTACTCTTTGGTTTTATTTTTGAGTAAGAAATATTTAATAATAGTGGGTGAATCATTTACATCTGAAACTGAAAAATACATTTTTGTATTGACCAAAATGCTGTTGCTTTCTTGAATTATGTATAATAAGAATGATATAAATAATAATGTTTTCCTTTCCTCTGTTCACTAGGGTGATGGCACAGCATTCATATTTAATGATGAACCGGATGTTTTCACCTTCTCAGTGCATTGTGGGAAAAACTTTCCTGTTCGAAAGCAGCAGAGTGACCTAGATGTCAGTTTGGAAGACGGCACTGAAGACAAAGAGTTTCTTTCCAAAGGTATTTTCATTTCACTTTCACTCATTTTGTACCTACACAAAAACATAAGCAGATCACTTTTTGACTTTTAAATAAATGTAAATAATTTAAATAAATCTCTATTAAAGGAATAGTTCATACAAAATGAAAATTTGCTGAAATTTTACCCTATCCAAGATGCAAATGAGTTTGTTTCTTCATTGGAACAGATTTGGAGAAATTTAGCATTACATCACTTCCTCTGCAGTGAATGGGTGCCGTCAGAATGAGCGTCCAAACAGATGATAAAACCATCACAGTAATCCACATTGACTCCAGTCCATCAATGAATGTCTTGTGAAACGAAAAGATGTGTGTTTGTAAAACACAAATTCATCATTATGGCATTTTAACTTTAAACACTCTGGCCAAAAAAATGAGTCCGTAATTCCCTGTTGTCCTCTCACATCAAAATCCACTGACATATTTGTTTAAAACTGTTTTGGACTGTTTTTGCTTGTAAACGGTGCTTTAGCTGTGAATATTTCTCTCCTGATTCAGATCATTTTCGATAGAGAACATATATTGAATTTCATTGTATTTCATTGCAAATTAAAAAACGCTATAATGATGGATTTGTTTCTTACAAACACGCAGCTTTTCATTTAAAAAGACGTTAATTGATGGACTGGAGTCGTGTGGATTATTGTGATGTTTTTATCAGCTGTTTGGACTCTCATTCTGACGGCACCCATTCACTGCAGAGGATCTGCTGAATTTCTCCAAATTTCTTCTGAAGAAAAAATGGTAACACTTTACAATAAGGTGTCATTTGTTAACATTAGTTAATGTATTATTAACTAATATGAACAAACAATGAACAATACATTTATTACTCTATTAATCTTTGTTAATGTTAGTTAATAAAAAATAGAGTTGTTCATTGTTTGTTCATGTTAGTTCACAGTGCATTAACTAATGTTAACAAGCACAACTCGTGATTTTAATAATGCATTAGTAAATGCTGAAATTAACATTAACTAAGATTAATAAATGCTGTAAAAGTTCATTTGTGTTAACTAATGAACCTTATTGTAAAGTGTTACCGAAAAGACAATCTCTTCTACATCTTGGATGACCTGAGAATGAATACATTTTCAGCAAATTTTAGTTTTTGGGTGAACCATTTCCTTAAATTAACCGTTTACTATGTACAGAAAATGACTTAATGCATTTTACCAGTCCAGGAACACCTCCCTTGGTTACTGGAGGCATTCCAGCCGGATCTGGTGCTCTATGATTCTGGAGTGGATCCACACTGGGAGGATGAACTTGGAAGACTTCGTCTCACAGATGAAGGTGAATCCTTTCACTCTATTGCGTACATATATATCGTAAAATTCAAAGCATTGTTTTATGTAATTGACCCTTTAATGACTTTGTGCATTTACCCGACATAGGACTTTACCAGAGGGATCTTTATGTACTTCAGACAGTCATTAAAAAGGGCATTCCTGTGGCTACTGTCATTGGAGGAGGCTATTCCAGAGATATTGATCGACTGGCGCGCAGGCACTCAATAATTCACAGAGCTGCATCAAAGGTGAGGTCACAGAATTCATAATGAAGGTAACATGGTATTTCATGGACCTGCGTGAATTGAACATGGATATTATTGGGTGCCGTGTTCCAAATTAATCTCTATATTTATTCATTTTAAATATATATATATATATATATATATATATACACACACTGCTTTCTGTCCTCTTTATCACACATGTAAACAGCTGTATTGCACTTTCAAAAGTTTATATGCTTTTAATGGTTCCCATTTCTGCATTTAGGTTTGGAGAGAACATGGACTTTAACTCCAAGATGAAAATGGACAGCAGGTGCTAAACAATCTAAGATTGTTGGGTTCTGAGAGGGACCATATGTATGTTCGCAGTGCCATAGCCATTGTATGCAATAGATTTTATGAATAAAAATGTCATATTTATTCAAGCGATCCTTTCAATTCATACTCTATTAATAATGATGTTTTATTAATTATTATTATTTGTAAATGGTTGGGTTTTACAAAGAAAAAAACTCGCTTGCCTCTTAAAATTTATAGTGTCGCTCACTGTTATTATTATTATTAGTAGTAGTAGTATTCTAAATTAATATTTAATTAAAATCTTCATAAAAAAAATAGAGCCCAGTAGATCAGATAAAAACAGTGCTTTTATTATACTATTTATTAATGCTAAAAATAATTTAAATCATTCTTAATAATGCAGTTTTATTATAAACTGTTTTACAAAGCACATAATTAATTACTGGTCTGTAATTAATTCCACACTTTTAATTAATTATAGATTAAAAATGAATTTGAGCCAGCATTGAAATAAAAACATAAATGCTTTTATAATAAATCAAGTTGTGTTTCATGAAGTAGAGAATTAATTAATATTGTGTTGATATTACTTTTTTGGCTTATGTAAGAAGAACATATTTAAAGTCACTGGAAATTTCACCTTTTTCACTGTAAAGACATGTATTTGCACCAATGGGTCAGATAAAACTAAATATACTGCTTTTATTATATTTAAGTCAAAAATACACATAAAAATGGTTCAAGTTTAAAGGAAAATTAAAGACCTTTGTTGTGACATTTTGACATGGTCAAGTTACACCAATACAAACATACACAATTTACAACACCAGCACAAACAAGTTGTTCAAGTTTTCAAGATGGAAATTCATCATGTGCAATCAATTAACAAGCTGTCGATTAGTTAAAATCTTGTTTAAAAGCTTCAGAGCACAACACAACAGCTAATACTAACCACACAACACAACACCTACACCGACAAACTCCTGAAGAGCGTTCAAAAAGAAAACGCCAGTTATGTGCTCACATCGTTTGGTTCAGAAAAATGATGTGCTATGCTTTCTTTTTCAGGCAGGCATTGCTTAAGACAGTTAACAGTGATACACCATTAAAATCAGTGCAAGTGAAGTTGATTATTTTCAACTCAAAACTTAAGACATCACGAAGAATGGAGACTAAAGCTAAATTTAGAATAGCAAACTTCAAAGTACGACTAGCTTTAGGGTTACGACTTGGACCAACACTGGTCTCGTCAAAGCATCAATACCTTGCTTGTTATTGCCATTGATACTGATCAGCTAATGTTAGCTAAATATTAGCTCTCTGGTCCCAATACTTAAAAAAACTTTTAAAGACCTCCAAACGGAAATGATGAATTAAAATATTTAAAATGAGATTTAAACCTTCCAGACTTGGACCTTCTCAGCCACTACGCACCAATTGGCATGGTCCAAGTAAGTGTGCAGAACATGGAGCTCATCAACATGGTTTTGGATCAACTGTGTCAGTTCTCCTTCCCTGAATACGTGGTAGTATCTCAGACAAGAGTCCTTCAGCTGTTCACTGCTTTGTCCACTCATCCCATCGCTTTCCAGAAGAGACGCTGTGCTTTCCTGCCTCCGCAAGGGCTCTTGTTGGCTCGATTTACCATCTACCTCCACGTGTCCTTCAAGAGTTGACTGATCCCTCTGGTAGGACACCAAGTCAGGCAGTGGTACTGAGGAACAATCATGGACGAGCTCCAAAGGAACAGTCTCATTTCCATTCCCAGAACTTCTGTTGTCGTTTTTATGGACCTGTTCGTTGGGATCTGAGATGAAGACGTCTTCTTCTAGACTGGTTCTGGAAGAGGATGAAAAGAGGCTGGACATCTGCCTGATGAGACCTCTACTGCTAGTTCGCCGGCTTCTGCTTTCCGACGCTTCATCGACAGGGGTTTGTAAAGTGCTGGAAGAGGAGCGGGACACGGTCAGGCTGGTGAAGTCCAGCACTGAATCCAAAGATCTGGAGAAGAACCAAAGCCTCTGTTGTTTCTGCTGGCCGGGGCTGATCAAGTCGCCTTCGTCCACCATGGAGGATGTGCTTCTCACTTTCCTGTGCTTGTCGCTGGAAGCGGAGTCGTCGCTGACGCTTTGGGTTCCATTGCCTCGCTGTCTGAGGGCGGAAGATAAAGGCGGATTGGGGTTCCAGGGAATGAAGATGTCCTGCTTCTCAAACTTGCGCCTCTTCTGCTCCATGGCCCAGACGTAAATCATGATCCGCCCTCCCACACGCAGGGTGCGCGCCATCTCTTTTATTGCTCGGATACGCCGTTCTTTGGTGGACATGTGGTGGATGACTAAGCAATTGAAAGAAATTGTATTCATAGGTCATTGATATATATTCTATTCTGATTTCAAGGAATAGTTCAACACAGAATTAAATTTGTTACTCACCCTATGCAATACTATAAAATCCATACTTTTGCCACGTATTCAATCAATTTTATTATAAATATGCATCATTTAGTCCAATTTAAAGCTATGTATTTATGGTCTCCTTTTTAATAATGTATTGTATCGTATAGTTGTTGTGTTTTACAAAGTAGAGAATCATAGTTATTATTAGTTTGTTAATTTTACCTTTTTAATTCAGCATTTATTATTTTAATGTGTTTCATATGCAAATAATTTATGCTGAGAATACTGTTCATTAATACCGTTCATTATTATTTATAATATCAACAATCATTTTAAATTGAAAAATAAAAAATAAAAACATTTGAATTAAACAAAATATAGTACTCGTGTAATGTTTTTCATATGCAAATAATTTATTTAAATATTACTTAATTAAAAATAATATATTGATTCAGTGAGTCAATATCCCACATCAACACTGTTGATTGTTATTATTATTCTTAATAATAATAATAATTATTATTATTATTATTATTATTGTTATTATTATTATTAATTAAATAATAATAATAATAATAATAATATAATAAACAAAAGCAACAATCATTTTAAAATAAAAACTAAAATCAGTATATGCACACTAAAAACATTTGAATCAAACTAAATATCGTATTCTTACATATAGTGAAATTGTTATTTTAATGTTTTTCATATGGAAACAATTTAAATATTATTTATAATTAAAAATAATATACTGATTCAGTGAGTCAATATTGCCCCGTATCAATAATGTTCCACATGAAAACCGTTGATTGTTATTATTATTCACAACAACAACAATAAAAACAATAGCAAAAATAATTTTTAATTTCTAAACTTAAAAATATGCATACTAAAAACATTTGAATTAAACAAAAATAGTATCCTTATATATATATATATATATATATATATAGAGAGAGAGAGAGATAGTTTTCCAATGAAGAAATAAAATACAGGTTTAGAAGCTGGAAAAAATGCAACAGTGAGTAAATAACCAATTTTTAATTTTTGGTGAATCATCCCTTTAGGAAAGACTGTGTCCCTGTGTCAAAGGACAAATCTCTGAATAATATAAAACCAAAATCAATGCAGAAAGCCCAGCTCATAGCGGTGGGCTGTTTCCTGCGTTTAGTGGGGGCTTTCAGAGTGTTTAAACCATTATGAGACTCTGATATCATCAATGAGCACATTAATCTTCTCTCTGAGGAGTCACGAGGGGTTGCCAGGTGACCCAGCTGTACAGCCTGACAACAAATACTCCCAGGCCTCTTCCAAGAAGCACTAATCTCCTGTAGCCTAGTAACACCTCTTGTTTCCTCCACCTCATAAAGCTTAAATAAACCTATATATCCGCTCCATTTCAAGTTAATGGCAGCACTACCAGCTGATTGAAATTAAACTGTTTGATCGTGGAACTAATAGTATGTTAATGTGGGTGTCTGACATTATGAATTGTGCTCCTATGAATGTACACCCTCATAGATCATTATGCTAATGATCTCATGTCGGAGCCTGTAACGCAGATGTCCGCACCGCATGTTCCTTTTAAAGCAACGTGACCTTTTACCGTTCAAATTTATTCTGCACTAAAATAAAACAAATGACTCTTGAGTTGATTCTTGTATATGATTCTGGTAAAATATTCATAAGCTTGTGCTTTGTCAGGTTGAATCATTCTAATGACTCACTGAATCAAACAGTTCTTCACTTATTCACTGAACTAAAAGTCAGTTGTATAACTAATAAAGTGCTTCCTCAAAAGTACTAAAAGAATCAATAATGGAAGTGGAAGTGGAATCTGCCTCAGAAGCAGAATGAAATTGAATGTCAGGGTTATTATAGTTAACTAAAACTATGCATTACTTTAAATAAAAAAAATGTTAAATGAAATTAAATAAAATACCAAAATATATATATTTTTAGCTAGTTCAATGTAAAGTAACATTTCTCACATTCATTTAGTTTAACTTAATGTGCTAAAATAACAAATTGAAAATAAAAAAAACTATGTAGACATTTAAAAAACAAAACAATTACTAATAAAAATGACAAAAATACACATCAAAATGGTGAATGTTAAGATGTTTGTCTATGCATTACCTGCAAAAATTGTAAATTATATGAATAAAATGTATTGTCGAGATATATAGTATAGCCTATATGCGTGTTCTCGGTTAATAAATAATATCAATAATAATATCAATTATTGGATTGTAAGAAGTACAGAATTAATTTGTCTCAGTATTTTTACTATGTTGATTATTAATCAGTTGATTAACTGAAGTTTTAAAATAATTATATAATAGCCATTTTAGGGTTTATTATTATTTTTACTACTGAAAGAATCATTATTATTAAAAGAATCATTAATGTAATATTTAAATAACCGAGTCATTAAATTAATGTAAATGACAATCAGAATGAATCCATCCGAATGTTTTAGGGTATTTATTTTGCTGCATTACCTGCAATGGAGAGCACTGCATCAAAACAGCCGTCTCTGTAGGGTAAACGCAGGCCATCGCAAAGCTGCACCTCATGACCTCGACTCCACGCAGAGTCCACCAACGGCCTACAAACGTCACATCCCAACTTAAAGATATCCTCATTGATATGCAGATATTTGCCATTGCCACATCCTGCAATAATTAAAAACAATAATCAGTGCATGTCATAAAAATTAATCAAAAGCAGAAAATTGTTTTTCCCTCATGGATGATTCACTGGGTTGTTTTTCCAGTGTCGTACTGTAATAACTTTGGTGCCCATTCATCCTTATTAAACTTTAATGTGAATAATTGCATTTCCTTTCAATCAGCGAAGTAAATGCTGTCAGCTAAGTCTGTATGTGATAACGGGCCATTAACTTTTTCCAGGCAAAAGAATAAAAGACAAGATTACATGGGTTTCTTTTCAGTCGTAAGAGACAATGATTGTTTACAAAGAAAGCGTGACTTTGACACTAGTAAAAGCATATTGATCTTGCCGTTCTGAGAGTTTTATTTCTCACTTGAGAGACATTAAAGACAGAACGTGAAGCCTTACCGACATCAGCCACGATGCTGCCGGGCTCCTGCTCTAGCAGGAATTGTTTGACCTTGGGCCAAGCTTTGTAGCGGCTGTCGTTGAAGTAGGGTGCGATCTTCTCGTACACGCTGTGAACATGGTCTCTCTCCAGCTGGCTGGCAGCCTCGTCCATGCTGCTCTCTATTAAACCCCACAGAGCATCTTCACCACTTAGCCAGACAGAGAGGGGGGAGGAGAGACACGAAATGAGACCTAAAGATTGAGTCGCCCTCTGCTTAATGCTTTGGTTCCACAGCCATTTCGAAAAAAATTTATTCAATACAACATTTTGATTGGTTGCTTCTATACAGCAGTACGAACCTGGAGGATATACCTGGGTATATGTAAAGAATTGTTATATTTCACCACAAAAAAAAAAAAAAAGAAGGAAGGAAGATATATATATATACACAGTTAGGTCAATATATATTCGGACACTGACAATTTTTATTATTTTAGCTGTTGACCAAAACATATTATAAGTTACAGTTATATAATGAATGTGGACTTAAAGTGCACACTCTGAGCTGAAAGGTTAAGGAATTACAGCTCTTTAAATGTACCTCCTAGGGATGCACTGAAATGAAAATTCTTGGCCGAAGTAGAAACCAAACAAAGTGAAACACTGGGCCGAAGACCGAATACGGCTTTCTGCATTTTACCAATTTCTTTCACCATTGCATAAATTAAATAACTAAAATGTGCTTTTTACTGTTTTGTCTTGCTTTTCAAAGAAAAAAAAATCTAATACAAAACAACATTTTAAAAATATTTACTTATCATTTTTTAACATAGCAGACATTATACCAACATTTTTTGGTCATTTTTGAGACCCCCTTCTTGAATCAGACATGTATTTTTACTGTACAAATAAATGCAGCCTTGCTGAGCAGAAGAGACTTCTTTTAAAACGTCAGACAATATTACAGATCCCAATTTGAACACTATGCATGAATGTTATAATAAATGGATTAATAGAGCTGTTGTAATTATTATTATTGTCTTACTTTTCTATTTTATTTTACAGAACAACAGTAAAATTACAATACTAACATTTATGAATGTTGATGGAGTTCTTGCTTTTTCTCAGCTTTTATTTTGGCGGAAACCCGCAGGAAGACCTCAGTGCTTCTTTTGTTGACAACAGCAGATTTATAAATGATTGTCATTTCGAATTTGGGAAGATGTTTGTCGCACGCATCACATTGTCACATGCCTTGTAAAAATTCATAAAAATGTTACTGAGCAACTGATGAGTAACACTGTTTCAGCGCAGATTTTCCTCGTGAAAATCTTTGAATCCTGGCTAACAAGCAGATAGCGCCACAAGCTCCTGCAGCGCCGCCAGATTACATGCGATTTGTGCGCGTATTAGAAAACATAATATTCTGCAGTTTTTATACTTATTGTTTAAGGGCATTTCGAAATTTCAATCATCATACAGTAACCAGCAACAACCTCCTCCTCTTCTCATCGAAAACATGCAACGCAGTGCTAAACAGTCTCTCGCTGTCAGTGCTTATAATGATTTATCATTTAAATAATCATTTATTTAAATGGTTCCACACTGTCGACATGTTTGCTGCATTATAAAGAGTGCACACCTCTTTTTGATCATGTCACATCATTGTTCAGTATTTATTTGATCTTTTCGCTTATTAACCCGAAAGAGCTTTTTTGTTTGTTTTATTTTTTGCTATTTTCGGCCGAATAATTTCGGTTGCCAAACATTCAGTGCATTTTTTTTTTTAAATGCATTGAAATTCTGTTTTAATTATAATTGTTTAAAAGTGTGTGTGTGTGTGTGTGTGTGTGTATATAATTGAAAACAAATTTTATAAATAATAATTCTAAATAAAATTTTTTTACATGCTTAATGGTCATAATATCAGCATGCAAAAACAACAACAAAATAATAATAATAAACGCAATCTCAAGGAAACTAATTGCATATATCCACAATGAGAACTAAATGACTGTTTGACTGCTAAATGAAGTGTTTCTGATGAATTCTTTCTTCGCCTCTTTTCCATGATAAAATCATTTAGTAAACTGTTGCTCTTCTGCCACTTGACTGCGACAGCACAGACAGATGAGGTTGTACGCCTCCTCACAGCTGCACATCACTTACCAGATGTCCAGTTCAACAGCATCATGCTTCACAATCAACACATGACTGTTCATCATTTCCCACCTTCAAACACAAACTACATCTTCCTCAGCAGGGATGTCTCAAACAAAGCTTTGAAGCAGAAACAGTCGGATATTTCTGTGCTTGTATCACTAAAGACTGCAGCCCGCACAGCATAATTGAAATGCAGAGTGGACGGCGCTTTTCAAACTGTGCTGCCACCTCTGATCTGTTTTCAATGCCTCGGCTGTCATATAATTGCTACTCTTGAAACTAAATGCATCAGCTTTACAGGTTTTTGCTTTATCTATCTATTTATTGTCAAATATGTGACCTACAACACCAGATTTGAAAAAGGTGTTGCATTCATCTGTAAAACCAGATTAATTGCCCATCAGCTGGTTGAGTTGTTGCAAGTTGAGAACTGAAGTCACGGATCAATAAGAGAACATTTTGAAGAAAATCCGCATTCGATGGTTATCTACTCTCCTGCATTTCAAACGACAACGTTCGGTCAATAATCTCATGGTCCGGCCAGCAAATCTATGAAACTCTCATGTTGGCTGCCGGAAGGGTTTAGACGAGTCTGCAAAGTATGAAAGCAATACGATGACCGTTTTATTCCATTTTCACTATTACTAAACAAATAACCAGAATCTATAAACAGTGGTTTTGGGTTGTAAAACAAAGCCATTGTGAATAAGCAATTGAGCTTTTGGGATATTTCAATGAAAACAAGATTATCTTGTTATTTCATAATGCCTCAGTGGTCTGGAAATGTAGTCTGCTGACTGTTATGTAAAAACAGAAAGCCCTCTTCAGCTGAATCACGTTGCCCTAAAGGGGAAACTCTACAGCTGAAATCGCAGATGAGCCGTAAGAGACAACACAGCAGCATGTGGGCTGATCGTATGTGTGCAACTTGACAGAAGGTGTGTGAAGTGCAGCCCAAAATAAAGAAACAAATACAGAAATGTAAATTTCCAAGCAAAAAGATGGTTGTTTTTGGTAGAATCATGCACAATAGATCTTTTAAAGTTAAAATAAAATCAAAACCGCTTTTGTAATGCACTTATTGTGAATGGTTGCAGTTTTGCAATTAAAAAAATTGAGAAAGAAATTTAGACTTATATCACTTGTTCACTAATGGATCCTCTTTGGTGAATGGGTGCCGTGAGAATGAGTCCAAACAGCTGATAAAAACATGTTGGTAATAAACAAATTCATCATTAAGATGTTTTTAACATCAAAGCATAGCTTTCACTTCACAAGTCTGCAGATTATTGTGATGTTTTTAATCCACTGTTTGGACTCCCATTCTGACGGCACCCATTCACTGCAGAGGATCTATTTATTTTCTATTTATAATTTATTTTCTAAATTTTCATTTTTGGGAACTATTCCTTCAAAAAAAGACAACACTGAGCTTTGTGTGATTATTTTAGCAAACTGTATGTAATTTTTAATTTCTCACTATCCAATCAATTCCAGATGGATAATGTCAAGCCACGCAAAGTTTTTCTAAGGGTATGTTTACACAACAATGATTGTGCTAAAAACAGAAAGGTTTTTCCTTTGCGTTTTAAAATGTTTCATGCTCAGACGACAACGATCCCCGTTCACACGGATCCGCGAAAATGACTAAAAATGCAATTAAAAAAGTAATTAAATGACAGAGTTTTCATTTTTTGGGTGAATGATCCCTTTAAGGAGGTAAATTGGAGTGCAAGAACTCCACAAGAAAACAAAAGAAGGGACACAAGAAATATATTTTGTCTTTGGCCAGTAAACAACCACTAGAAACCATGAAGAACACCCTAGCAACCACACTGCAACATCCAAGTCATTGTGGTGATGAGTTTGGCATAGGTAAGCGTCTCTCATATTTTCTACAGAGAAAAGATAGCCTTTAGTTATTATGGTCATTTGTGGTCATAAAATATTAAAACGGGCCCTTTTGGAAATGAAATACAAGAAATAACTGCAAGTGTCGCATAGATTCTCTCTCCATGGCAAAATAATCTCACCACAACTGTTTTCTGAGAAGTCATTCTCGACTTGCGCTGCCTCTCTGGCCTTGAGAGTCTTGTCAACAAGCAAGCAATATTAAAGGTCATCAAGGCCGCACTGCATCAAATAAAGAGATAGTGGACGACGACCTTAGAAATGTCACCTCACTGAAAGATGTCAACTGCTTGGTGTCGCTCCAACGTACCTTTAGAAAATATCAAATCTCTGTCAAAGCAATGCTGTGACTTTCTGGAGGCCTTCCGTTTGGAGCGTTACGATTTCATCTCCCTTCGGACCCTGCAGTCAGCTCCGTTCTGCTGAGAACTCTGAGGGTCCCTCATTACGAGACTATTTTAAGATCACACCCGCTGACAGAAGGATGGGAGAGAAGCGCTACGGCGTCATCACCTCACACAGCCCTGACGAGACTCAGATCGCATCCGACTGTCCCTTCAATTCATTAAAATGCTCAACTCGACAGGCGTTATGTAAGCAGCTGCAAGCTGGATGTTAGGAGAATACTGAACAGCAACATCTAAATTTAGAAACAAGCAATACCCGCCAGACCACTATTCTCTTACAGAGGAACAGTGGCTCTGACTCAGTTCCACTGGAAACATGGAATGAACAATAAAGACTTTCATTGTTTAGTAATTTATCCGTTGATAGACTTACTACTCCATGCAAGTTTCCCATAACTGATGCAGCAGGTTTAACTTAAATAACTTTTTAAAATCTAAGCACTGCTTATTCTTATTAAATAAGAATTTGATAGTAGTAGCCTATAGCAGAGTGTGTGTGTATGTGTATACACACACACACACACACACACTCACTCAAATACATGTCACAATCATAATTTCTGCATTTATATTGAATATTCTCCATGAATAGCAGATGGTATCTAACTGTAGTAATTATGTTACTTTTTTGTTGATGTTAAGACAAATTGTTTATAACAATAATCAATTACTTTTTTTTTTCATAAATTACAAACAATATTTGTGGTTTTATTAATAGACATAATATAAATTATATTATTACAAATAAATGAAAACAGTAAACATTTTATGGCTATGAACAATAAAAAAAAATCTATAACCTATTTTATATCCATACATATTTTAGAAAACAAGCACACATTTTTACATATATAACATGCATACATAGCATACATCATAAAACTGGTTTACATACATATATAATAACTGTCTGTGTGCGTTTTGTTATATATAAGTGACTGATGCACTTATACAACATATTTACAAACACACGTGAGCGCATAAATATGTATATGATCTCAGCTACTTAAATAACAGGAAATACTTGTTCATTCATTCATGTTTCTCAGGAATCATTACACTATGAGACACAAGGTCCTGCCGATCCTTGATGTTGATGCATAAAGTTTAAAACGCCAACAGAAAGCTTCTTCAGAGATGTAGTCTTCGTTAAATGAACATGCATTTCACACACTGGCGTTACTGTTTATCTTCACGCGCAAACTACACACGGAACTGTCATTCAATATCACAACATCACATACAAATCAATGTATTTCCAATTGAAAGTTTTATCCCGTGTTTGTATGCAACACGAGAATTAGCGTCGTATAGTTACATCCTCTGAATCAAACCTACCTCTCTCAAGGCTGCAGTCGCAGAGACATCAAACCCGACGGGAGGCTGTTTCTTTAATTCGCGACATTACCTTAATGTGAAAGTAAAAGACAACGATAAAACATCGACACGCCACACTGACTGTGTGCAACAGAGCGGCTCAGGATGCACACTGGGGATGTGTTATTAAATACATGCTCACTACGCTCGACCCCTAGTCTGGAGTGATGTCCGATTCGCGAACGAATGATTCTTTTGAACCGGTTCTTTTTAATGATCCGGTCGAACCGATTCGCAAAAGATTCATAAATCTGAAAGTTCCCGATTTTTCTCCAGAGTATATTTTGAAAGTATACTTTCTTTGTGTATATAGTATGAGTAAAAGTAGAGTAAAAATAGAGAGATGGGTAACTAGCGCCTTAAACGCAGCGTTTGGCATGATATAATTCAAGCAGACTGGAAAAACACATTACAAACTGCATCAGACTGGATGAATAATACACTACAAGCTAATTAATAAACTTAGCCAAAAACGTATTAAATAAACTCTAAATGAAGCTTGTAAGGAAACACTGTGATGAATCACAGTTCAACAAACCGTCCAAACGAATCGACTCGCTTAAATGAATCTAATGTCCCTATGTAACTAGACGGATGAGTGAATTTAATGAGAGCGCAGGGAACACAGGGCTAGTGTGCGGCGTAACATCCGCCACTCCGATTGGTCGGCACAGTCACGTGACCCCAATATAATAAACACACACTGTGACACATGGCAAACGATTGAGGCTAAGAAGGATTTTCATTTACTTAAGGATGATTCAGACTTTTACTACAGCGTGTTATGCGAGACAAAGAGCAGGGTGTTAATAGTTTAACAAAACCCAGCAGTGATTTGTAAAAGCTGTAAAGTGACAGAACGATAGATAAAAGGATTTAGGATATTTTATTTATAGATATTAAACATAAATTAATACCTCCTTATAAATCATTTCAAGACTACTGACAGTCAGTAACTGAATAGTCGTTAAAGAGTTTTTGCTTATACCAACACTTAATTGTTTGTCTTATTTCCTATTTCTTAGTTGCAGTTGGCAAGTGGAGTTCTTCCACAGTGTGGGTGTGTATGAATACATGCAAATTGCTGTTCTCTACAAAGCTGTTATAATAGTACAAAAACCGCTTCGTGTTGCTGTTGAATGCAGTCTAATGGATTTCCAGTTTTGAAGTAAATGCCACAGCAGCTGGTCAGCAGATGGTGGACCCAAAGAGAGTGCATGAAAAACAAATTTCGCTACAAAAATATGTTGTTAAGTGATTATTTAAAACCAAATGTCCTCAAACTCGAAAATGATGCAGATTTATAAAGCAACGGCAAGGACACTGAAAGCACAAGATCCACATCCAGTCGGCAATCATCAGATTTAAGTGCATTTGAATGGATTGAAACTGTTTTTGCATTTAAAGAATGTATTGCATGAGAAACTGAGATAGAAGTATTTAATTTTTATATCCTGTCGACCCTCGGATAAATTCATTTATTTGTTTAATGACCTCAATCATCCGTAAAGACGTTAAGTGCACCTGGATCTTCTGGACCGATTAGCCCTGAAATTAATATTTTGAGGACTGATCATGTAGTTTATTTTAGATGTTTCACTATCGTTATTATTAAAAAGAACACATTTCACACAACTTTTCCCAACTATGAATGGCTTGATTGATGCAAAGTCTTTTCACATTTTTTGAAGACAAAGCTAGAAAATAATTCACCTTTAAGTGCCTAAATGCACTTAAAAATATGCACTTTTTTAATGTCACATTCTATTCTCATTTTGACACTATAATGTTAAACTAAATAATAAAGATAATATTTTACTAAATATAAATCTTAATGTATATCAGATAAATGCATATGCATGAAAATACACTGCTGCCTTTATATTTTAGAAAGTTCAATCATAATATTTTGAGGTCTTTTGCATCAAAACATTTGAAATCCCCTGGCTAAATGAACATTACCAATAACAAATATGCAAGTTATTTATACAGAATATTTTATTGGTTCAGCAGACTGAAAAAACTGATTTGGATGGTGGGGGAGAATCTTCAATTGTTTCCCAACACAGCCAATATTAAAAACCAATGCTCTGTACCATCTCCTCCCTATTTCAAACACTGATAAAATCAATACTGGGCTGTAAAATGTAACAAACACATGAATTTATCATCAGACCAGTGTTTCTTTTATCTGCAGAGGCACATTTGCACATGCACAACCATATGCACACAAGAATTACACAAATGAGAAGGGTTAAAAAAAGGAAAGGATAAAATGACAAACAAAAAAAAGAAAAGAAAAGGGAACTACAAAATGGTTAATCATGTAGCACAGTACAGAATGATATACAGAAGACGCACGGGACACATACAGTACTGCTAAAAGTTGTTCCGATTTTTTTTCCTTTACTTGGACAGATCAGCTGGTGCAATATATTTAAAGCTGGAGGTAAAAGCTATACAAGTTGTCTCCCTAACCTTGGGTGGGGGGAAAGTAAGAGCCCAAAAACTATTTACACTTTCTTTCTCATAAGATTAAGATCACATGGTCGGCACACATAACAATGAAAAATGAACCACGAGTCATGGTGGATAGGTGAGGCAGAAGCATACGGCAGTAAAAGACGGCAAAATACAGCTGAAGCAGATGCATGGCTCCAAAAAGTCCAAACTTTCCACAAGTTCACTCTGTTCATCGGACTTTTTCCTTAAGTATAGCAATCTCCAATCAATCTTGCATTTTGTCTTTGAAAGCACTCATCTTCGGTCTCTTCTCCCCACCTTCCGTCGCACCTGCAAAACATTAGCACATTCTCAGAACTTTCACGATTTTTTACTAATGAATTTATATTATTTTTATGAACATTCATAAATACAAGATAAATATTTATTTTAAAAAAACAAACAAAAAAAACATTCAAACTTTTTAAACATTTCTGCATGAAATTATATGTAAATGTAACATTTTCAAGATCTCAGCTGAATGAATTTTTATGACTTTACATCACTCGTGGTTGGATTGCCATTTTTAATCCTTCATTCAGTTTTCTTGAACAGATTTCTATGGAATTAAGGTCATTTAAACAATTATTATACTTGAATGTATAATTTTCTGCCCAATGAACTTTCATCACGATTACTAGATATATATTAGGGGTGGCACGGTAAATGTATTCGTACCGAACCGTCACGGTACGGACATCTTGGTTCGGTGCATGAAGCCTCACGACGAATACAGGCAATTCACCCCCAATCCAGAAGGGGGCGCCCGCAGTAATGCAACGCTGTTTTATAACCGCGAGCGCCAGCAGAAGAACAGCGAATGCCATGAGTTGCGCACTTGAAAACAAAGCCCCCTAGAAAGTGACCATGTGCTGATTCTGAACACGTCTCTCACATAGAATGACAAAGGAGTATACTTTAAAGGCATGCGCACTCAACTGTTTGCGAAAAGGAGCTTTGTGCTCGTGTATCCTACCTCTCTCATTCGTCACAAATCCAAATATTCCATAATATTTCCATATTTGTGATGTAACATATCTGAATACTAAACTATTATTTATTATGTAAATGATAGGCTTTGTACTTCAGACGCGTTCCAACGGTGACACAGAGGCACGCGCGCTGATGTTTGGCTCACTGTATTTTATTTTGATAAAGTACCAACTGCGCTGTCAAGTTAGCAATGCTTGAATTGATGTGTGTGTGTGTGTGCGCGCGCTCCGGCATGATCACTTCAACTGTTTCCTTATACCAACAGAATCGTCATATTAGTCATACTAGGGACTGCAGATGAAAAGTAGTTATTGTTACTAATTCTGGCATATTTACATGGTGTATTTTTTTATACAACAATGTTCATGAATATGCATGGTCCCTATTAAATAAACCAATAATAATAAAAAAAAAGAATCAACTTTAAACACTTATTGTCTTATTAATAATCACTGTATAAAGGTCTGCTTTTATTTGTGTACACTCACAATGTTCAAAATAAATGAAAAGAAACTGAGCATAGTAGATTTTTTTTTCCCCTGTTGTACCGAAATCGTATCGAACCGTGACCTCCAAACCGTGACATCTGTGTACCGTGCCACCCCTAATATATATATATATATATATATATATATATATATATATATATATATATATATATATATATATATATATATATATATATATATATATATATATATATATATATATATATATATATATATATACACACACACACAAAAACTTTTTTTTTTTAATCTTACTGAAAATTTCTGGAGCAGATTTCTAGGTGGAAACAATTTTCATTTTAAATTTATTATAAATTTGAAGATTTCTGCATAATGAATTTCTATGACTTAAGTTAATCATGATTACTTGATAAAGATTAAAAAAATGTTAATCTTCATATAGACTTCTGGAGAAAACGTCTGTGGAATTCATATATTTAAACACTTATTATATTTTTTATCTAAAGATTTCTGCCTAATTATTTTTTTATGACTTCAGATCATTCATGATTACCTGATAAAGATATATTTTTTTAAAATCTTCATACAGATTTCCAGAGCAGATTTCTGTGTTGAATTAATACATTTAAACATTGATAATATTTATATTTATTATAATTTTAAAGATGTCTACCCAATACATTTCTACGGCTTAAAATCATTCATGATTACTAGATAAATATTTTGTTCTTTTTTAATACACCTCTACCATACCATACATATTTAAACAACTATTATTTTCAAACAATTACAACTACAAATGTCTCCTAATCAAAGATATTTTATCTTACATTTTGAATGAGGTTCAATTAATAATTTGGCTTAGAAAGCCCTTTTTTTTATTTTAAATCAGCTAATTTGGTACTTCATAACTATGGGTTTTCAGGGGAAAGGAAACTCACTTTAGGTGAAGAGTCCATTGACTCATCCTCTTCCTCCTCACTCTGCTGGGCTGTGTCCATCTCCTCTTCAGACTCCTCTTCCTGGTTGGCAGCAGCTTTTGATCTCCCACCGCTGAAACAGATTGTATGAGTCAAATAAAACCCATGAAACAGACCCAGACACATGTAAAGACTATAGTCAGCATCAAGGGAAAGTGTCAGAAAGCTTTTAGCAACACGAGTCTGTGTACCTGGCTTTCCTAGCTGCTGTCTGTGGCTTTGGAGGTCGTCCTCTCTTTTTCTGAGGTGTGGATTCCACAGAATCGCTGGCGGTATCTGCCTCCCCTCTGCGAATAACCATTTCAAATACACATGTTCAGAATAAAGGGTTTTATGGGTATTTGTGACATTCAGTACCAGATCATCTGTATTAAGGTCATACACACACATATATATACATACACACATATATGTGTGTGTGTGTGTGTGTGTGTGTGTGTATGTGTGTATATATATATATATATATATATATATATATATATATATATATATATATATATATATATATATATATATATATATAGGCAGCCACTAACCTTGGTTTACGCCCTCTTCTGCCTTTGGGCTTCACCTCCATATTCTCACTGCCAGCGTCATCCTCATCGTCCTCCTCTTCCTCTTGCTCGTCCTCATTTTCTTCATCTGCAGGTGGAGCTGTCTTCTTGCGACCCCTCCTGCCCTTGCTGGGCATCTCGTCCTTCGAGGCCGCTGATTTGGGGGGTCGTCCTCGTCGGCCTCTCTTGGGCGGACTGTTCTGTTCGTCTTCGGTCTCCATGGAGGCCTCTGCCATGCTGCTGTCTTCACCCCACTGGTCCTCGGCATCGTCAGTGCTCGTGTTAGCAGCTTTCTTCCGGCCCCGCTTGGGCTTGGACTCCTGACCCTTGTCGTCCAGGTTGGCTGCAGCACCCCGCTTGCGCCCCCTGCTGGGCTTTTCGGTCTCAGATGGGCTCTTCATTGAGATGTCTTCATTCTCACTGTGGTCCACATCAGCAGAGTCCAGCCTGGGTTGAGAAAAGAAATCTAGTTTTAAGCCCTTGCCAGATTTACTGGCATAGTGCCAAAGTTACTTTGGGTGGTTGCTAGGGTGTCAGTGCAAGTCTAGGGACATTTTTTAGCATATTATTGCTAAACAATCAACTCTTTTGTCAAAAAAAAAACAAACAAACAAAAAAAAAAGTTTACTTAATTTTCATTAAGATCCTTAATTAAAAAAACAAAACAAAAAAAACAACTGCACTGACAAAATCTACCAATTATGTACTTATAAATATTTAATATTTGTTTGTGTGTGATACATACACACACAAATAATTTTAAATATTTTATCTGAATTGTACTAAAACTATAAGTAATACATTATTATAATATAATCTATGAAATTAGCAATAAATTAAAAATAATTAATAAATAAATAATATCAATAAAAAATACATATATTTTATTGCTAGGGTGTCAACGTAAGTCTAGGTATATTTTCTAGAATATTCTTGCTAAATAGTCAACTCTTGTGAAGAATAAAATAAAGCTGCACTTATGAATAAAATTCATAAAAACAATTATACTAATACACACACACAAAAATCATATAGAAATAAAATTTGTTGTTAATAAATTTAAATGAATTATTAAACCTATATTGATAATTGAATATAAAAATAAAAATAAATAATATATTAAAAAAAGAAAAAATAAACTACATTGAGCCATCATTCACGTCCATAGCACATACAGTGCAAGACAAATAACTTTGCATTTAGATGTTTTGTAGAAATGTTTTGAAAGCCCAGCTACTAATTGAAACGACAAACTTCAAGTCATTTTTCAGCTGTTTTTCTTGTTCACATTATAAAGACACCTACGAGTTATATTATAAATCGAGGACGGCATGAGTCATCTCAATGCCATCGAGCAGTACATCCCCCCCCGAGTGCTCTTTCGATGTGGCACAGGTAAAAGGAAACAGCAATTATTGTGCTTTCGTGACACAGATCCATGAAACACTCCATTCAAAAGAATCTCAATGACAGCTATTCAGAAACCGAGCGTCTCTGAGACGACCATCACATGCCTACCCTTCATGCAGGGACGTTGAAAGGCACTATGATTATTGAGCACCTTGACCTCAAAAGAGCTTGTTTAGCCCACAGTAGGACGTTAATACCACAGCCAGATTTTTCAGTATAAAAATTACTTTTAATAACATCCAAAATGGATTCAGAATGCAGACAGCTCAGAGTTTATAACAATTGAACAGTTTTAGGAGAGGGAGTGTATCATGTTATTTATAATGCTTGTGTGTTTATGCGCACCACCACTAGTTTTATGGGACATCTGGAACAAATTTACACTACTGAACAGATTATGCTACAAATATGTAGTTTCTAGGGATGTGCTAAACTACATATTTTCAAAAGCGGCACACAGATTAGAGTGTGAAAGCCATGATATGGTGTTTTCAATATAGCAATAGTGAGGCCAGATTACTGAACTAATTGTTCATTTGAGTTGGTTATTAATTTATGGGTTTACCCAAATTGCTAAGCATTCGTAAACCTCACAAAAATGATAAAGAACTCTGTATAACTCATAACCAGTGTTGGGCACATTACTTTAAAAAAGTGATTAGTAATAGTTACTAGTTACTTCTCACAAATAGTAACTGCGTTACATCATTATAAAAGTAACTAATTACCAGGGAAAGTAACTATTGCATTACTTTTTTTTTTTTAAATGTTCAAATGTCAAATAACTTTGGATGCCCCCAATATTAAATACCGGTATGTTAAATTAATGAAATGGACACTAAAAAGAATAAATTATTATAAAACATTGTACATTAATCTACACTATTTATCTACTGACACTTAGTATCAGTCAGTCATTATAATATAATATTATGATAATTTAATATTATATGATAGAACTTTAGTAATTATAATAACCAAGTATGAATGCATATTTGTCATCAATATAAAACGCACTAAGGATTAATGAGCTGCTGGGTTCATGAATATTAATCACGCTGTCTGCGTTCGCTCGAATTGATTTGCTGAAATCAAAACAGGGACGATAATAGGTGAGCGCCAGCCAATGAGATTGTCGTTTGCGCATTAGTCCCGCCCACTGCCAGAGAAACCGGCAGTTCTTAAAAGCTGAAGAATTCCAAAGGATCTCCATTATTTTGACAGGAAAATACAACAAAGAATACCGTTTACATGTAGCGCGTCAATCCTGCATGTTATGAAAGACTCTCTTGCTCTGTATCTTTCTTTGCGTGCCTGTATGTGAGAGAAAGCGACGGCGAGTCGTGCGCCTTCACACTAGAGTTTATGGTACGTCAAATACAGCTACACTGCGCATCCATTCAGATGAACTGAAAAATTAAATTCTAATAATATAATATAGTAACGCCACATTTTATTGTCAGTAACGGTAACGGCGTTGTAACAGGGGAAACAGTAATCCGTTTGATTACTCGTTACTGAAAAAAATAACGCCGTTAGTAACGCCGTTTATTTATAACGCCGTTATTCCCATCACTGCTAATAACTAATGTATTTTTCTTGAAACACAGTATAATCTTCCATATACACTACTGTTTGAAAGTAAATAACATTAGTTATTAGATATACAGAGTTCTTTATCATTTTAAAAGTTTTTGAACAGTCTCTTATGCGCACTAATGCATTTATTTGAAGAAAAATACAGTAAAAACAGTAATATTTTTATAATTTAAAATACCGTAAATAACTATTTTAATATATTTATAAATATAATTTATTCTTGTGATGCAAAGCTGAATTTTCAGCATCATTAGTCCAGTCTTCAGTCTCACATGATCCTTCAGAAATCATTCTAATATGCTGATTTGCAGCTCAAGAAACTTATTATTATTATAAATGCTGAAAAAGGTTGTGACACTTAATTTTTTTTGTGAAAACCAGGATTCTTTAATTAATAGAAATAGTTCAAAATAGCAGCATTTATCTGAAACAAATCTTTTGTAACATCGTAAACGTGTTTAATGTCACTTTTGACCAACTGAATTGCGTCTTGCTGAAAAAAATCATACTGACCCCAACTTTTAAATGGTAGTGTACATCAATAAGCTCACGTGTGTGAGAGTTTGTGACACTAACCGTCCTTTACTGCGGCCAGGGGAGCTGGGGTTAGAGTTACTGCTGGCATTGCTGATGGTCTCCATGCGTGAGAGTTTGGTCTGCAGTTTTCCTGTGGCGGACAAGGGCTTGTTCACAGCGCCCAGCACGTTTGCCGCCTTAGGCTGCAGAGAGAATCAGGCAGTAAATCTCACAGTCCTGTCGGACCCAAGATGGTTAAAAGCAAAGAATAGAGGGCAAATATGTACCTTTCCTGGGGTAAAGAATGACTTCATCTCAGGAGGCAGATAGTTTTTCGTGTTACTGAAATTCTGAAAAGCAGCAAGAACAGAGATTTAGTGAGCGGCTGGGAGAAAAATCAATTTGAACAAACATATTGTTTGAAATTCAGATTTGACCTGCCAACTGAGTTTAAAGTTTGTACCCACAGCAGGACTTCCACACCTGCTGACCTATCACTATCACTTTCTATGTCTTCTGACTAGATCAAGACTTTAATATTTTATTTTTATAGAGCTAGCACTCAAAAGAACATTTATTTTTTTGGGTTTAAAGGGATAGTTCACCAAAAGATGAAAATTTGATGTTTATCTGCTTACCCCCAGGGCATCCAAGATGTAGGTGACTTTGTTTCTTAAGTAGAACACAAACGAAGATTTTTAACTCAAACCGCTGCAGTTTGTCAGACATATAATGGCAGTCAATGGGACTCACGGCGGATCGCAGACTTATAAGTGCATTACCGCCACCCATCTCTCAAATGGACCATTGACACTCTATCTACAAACTCAATTAGGAGTGTCAATGGTCCATTTGAGAGATAGGTGGCGGTAATGCACTTATAAGTAAAGCAAGAAGAAGATGCATCAGGCGCGGGCTGCTGTGAACACGCTCAGGACAGTTAGACATGGCGGTGGATCGGAGGTAAAAAAAAACAAAAAACTATATAAACACTGTTCAGTTTCTTACATAGACCAAACGTTTCGTGTCTTTAGACCTCAATGTATCGTCACGAGCTGCAGGGCTTAATTTGATTTTGTCTGTGTTTGTTTTTATTACTCTCAAAACCGTGATTCCCATTGACTGCCATTATATGACTGACAGACTGCAATGGTTTGATTTAAAAATCTTTGTTTGTGTTCTACTGAAGAAACCAAGTTTACCCTGGGGGTAAGCAGATAAACATCAAATTTTCATTATTGTGTGAACTATCCCTTTAACAAGAAAATGTTATATACTATAGACATTTCAATGACTGTTTAATAGTTCATAAATTTCTGCGACTTCAAGGCCTAAAAATATGTAGTGTTCATGATACATAAATAAAGAGCTGCTGTTCATGGGAAATACGGGTTCAAATCCAGTCATAATCCCCTACTGCTTCTCTTCTCCATCCACTTTCCTGTCCCTTTTTAAGCAAAAAAAAAATCCCTGATATTTCTATAACTGGAAGTCTCGCAGCAGTTCAAAGGCAGCAGTTAAGCACCTTGTCCGGTTGTGTGAAGTAGCGCGCAGGCAGTACAGGATCTTTAGGCGACTCTAGACTGTATGTGGTGCTCTTGGAGATGACGATGTTCATGGCTACATCACACACTGTGTACAATTTCTGCAAGGAGAGAGAGAATTGAGAACAGTGTAAAATCTATTTATGTATGATCATTTTCATAGAGCAAGATACTAAATATCGGCAACTGTTCATAATACTACAAGAAAACAACAGCAGGACAATGTAACAAATATAAAACAAGGTTCAATGCATTCAGTGAATTCCAATGACTTCCAATTTTTCATGTATCTTTATCTTTTAAAAGATTTTTAAATATTTCTGAAATTAGGTTGCATTAATATGATCAAAACTATAGTAAAAACAGTGATACTGTTAAATATTTTTCTATTTTAAAATGTAATTTATTTCTGTGAAGGCAAAGCTGATTTTTAGCAGTCATTACTCCAGTCTTTAGCGTCATATGATCCTTTAGAAAACATTGTAACAGTGATTTTGTGGTCAAGAAACATTTATCAATGTTGAAAACATTGTGCTGCTTTTTTGCGGAAACCTTCTTCTTTGAAAAGAAAGGATTATTTGAATAAGTTCAGAAGAACATCATTTATTTTAAACAGAAATCTTTTGTAAGATTACAGAAAGATTGTCACTTTTGATCAATTTAATGCCTCCTTGCTGAATAAAGTAAAAAAAAAAAAAAGGTACTGACCCCAAACATTTGAACAGTAGTTTATGTTATATTATTATTATTCCATAAAATAGATTCTTACAATACATGTTTATTATATTTGTATGTATTTTTTCCAATCTTTTGAATAAATTTAGAAGATTATCAAGTGTAGAAATGTCTATAATAAATCCTAAATAGACAGATGGGTGTCTTGGAGTGGGGGGAGGGGGTTGTGGAGAGAAAATTTTCATATTGACTGTAGACATTTCCATGTTTTGTTATTACATAATGTATTTCCAGTTCTGACAATCATTTATATTTAAAATCCCTAGATATGCTGTTAGTTAGAACAACTTTTAAATAATGAGAAAAACAAAGCATCACTCTGAAACAAGACGGACCTCATTAATCTTGGGATCATCCGGACACTGTCCATCTTTTGTCTGTTTTATGTTTTCCACCATTTTCCTGATGAACGCATGGCTGTTGTTTTCATTTTTGGCCATTAGGATCTCCAAAACAAACCACAAAGCCCTGAAGGAAAAGGAAAGATATGAGAGAGAGAGAGAGAGAGAGGAACATCATTTTCAAGATTAAAGGCAGATGGCAGCTCTGGAACACCATTTATCAGTGTTTTTCGGCAGCCAGCCAAACATCTAACAAGCTGCAGATTTTTTCCACTGTTTATGAACATTTGAAGGGCAACATATTGGTAACGAATATCTCGTCCAAATTACGCATCTGACATTTTCAGGGCTTGAAATGACAACTTAATGAAGAGATAAACATTCTCCAATTAAAGATGGAAGAGAAGCCGAAGGAGTTTGTGTCGACTCACTCTTTGATGTCTTTGAGCTGCTCGATGTCCTGGACTTTCACGTAGTCTGGGTCGTGGACTAAAAGGTGAATTGCATATGGCACCACATACTCCGGCAGGAGCGATATCAGCTTTTCTGCAGTACACACATAAATGCTTTTTATGATAATGTGAGTGTTCTAAAAATCTGGACATATTCCAGGACCCACAATGTTTTACAATAGCCCTGGTTTGTACTGTGGCTCATGAATATGAATATGAATATGAATTGGAAAAGGTTCACATCCTCCAAAGCTCTGAAACTAACAAATCACAACTGAAAAGGCTAACGTGCAAAGAATTAATTCCAAAAGCAACAGGTGAAGAAAGCAACACAATGGGCTGGCGAATCCACTTGACAGGACAGACATAACAACAGCCTCTTTTGCATAATGACCCTGATGAACAGTTCAACTGAGCAGCTAAATATTTCACTGTACTGGAAGATGCATGAATTTGAACTAATAAAGATCACTAGCACAAAACACACCACAAGGCCTCTAATAGGGAATCTGATTCTGCTTCTGGTTCCTGAATGACTCTTTTAGTCTTTGAAATGAATCCTCACCTCTCAAATACCTGGTAATAACTAAACAAAATGATGGATTCATTGTGATTCGCTTTCGAATCAACCCAAAGAAAGTCACAATTTTAAACGAGTTAATAATTGGTGTTGAGATGCATTGTGAATCAATTTGGAATGGAATTGTGACTCCTTGTATCAAATCTAAATGAACTGTGAGGTGCCTAAATATTTCCACTTTTATTAAGTTAGACATGAGTGGGGGTTTTTTTAGCGATTCATTATACAAACAACAACATTTGACAGACTATATAAGCTGACTGAAATCACACTTAAACCAAACATTATGTTTACTATAAAATAAAGCGAAGATCCTAACATGTATATGAACTGGAGAATCACTTCTTTAATTCTTAATGAATTTTACATGAATCACTAATAACTGCTGTTGCTGAAAAGATTATGATGCACTGAGAGTCATCGGAGTCAGATTTTGACTCCCTAAAATGAATAATTTATTTCTGTACAGATTAAAGAACCAGCTCAGAAGAGTTGCTAATTCAAACACAACACACATTGTTGTTGTATACACAAAGATGTCTTGTCTATCCTTATTAACACTTTAAAAACCAACCACTTATAATATCATGTTAAATGAAATAAATACACACGAACTCAATATAAACTTCTCGATTCCTAGCCCTTGCCTTCAGTGCAGGATTTTGACTGGCTCTCCTTACCGCTGACTGCTGCATGCTGTTTCAGGTATTCCCTCCGCAGGTTGATGTTTTTGACCAGGCATTGGCGGGCGTGCGCCCTGCGCTCCTTCACTGGGTCTTTGGCACACAACGTGAACACAGCCAGGTACTCCAACGGCAGACGCAATCTGCACAGGCCTTTGTGCAGCTTCTGGGCGAAGGCCTGTCGCACCTGGTAGCACTCGTCCTGAGAAAAACAAGAGGATTCATTAGTTCCTAATGAGTCATTCAGCTGATGCTTTTATTCAGTGGCTTACAAAACACTCCAAGGATAGTAACCCTTGAGTAACCTGGAGTTAAGTGCCACCATCAGTCTTGTTCAATGTTGACCACTCCTGGATCATATTTTTGTTAGGGTTTGGACCTACAACCTTTTGGTTTCCTGTAAAGGTCAACATTAAATCCAAACCGACCCCATTTACTTTTTGTAATGCACATTCCTCATCTTATTGTGAATGATTAATCAGTGCCACTGAAACTACTTGTCTACTGACGTCCCTTTTTGGCTGTCGGTTAATAACATTATTCAATAGCCTGCACAGCCTACCTAAGCATTGGTTTTCCAAACATGCAACATGGTCTGGCACCATTTTAATATTAAATCACCCACTCTCAACAATCCAAATAATTCACAGCCATTTTTTTCCTGGTTGGACATCCTGTTGCACTCCAAAACAGCTCGAAAACATTATAGAAATAAACTGCAGTAGGAGAGGCATTATTTTCAATGGATTTAATCTGGGGTACTGAAGCGGACTTCTAATTTTATGTCGAGTTTATCTGACCGATAAAATCAGATTTCAAAGCGTGACTGGTGACCAGGAACACAGCGAATCACTAGACAACCAGTCTGTTAGTCAAAGCAGAGTAACCCATTAAAATGATGTTAAGGATCTTCTTTTTGACATTAGGATGAAAGATAAGTCCATCAGGGCAATATGGAGTCAGATAAGGAGCCGGTGGTTGGTCTTACGTTGATGACGAGGGCGCAGAGCTGGTACTGCTCCAGGGTGATGATCTCATGGTAGCACGGCTCCTGGGCGAGACGAAGAATGGCACAGCCGGCTGCTAGCCGCAGGCGAGACATGTCCGGCTTACTACACACACAGAAATACGGCACATGAAATCACTCCCATATTACAGACATATTTATAAATAAATAAAAATGTTGTGTTACATATGCCATTATTTTATAGCAACTTTTAGTGTAGAGTGTTGGAGTTTCCTATATAATTAAATAAAAGTATGATTTCCAGCTATTATTGTAAATATTCTGAAAGATTTTATCAGAAAACCATAATGATTTTTTTTTTGAATTTCCAAATAAATGTTAAGCCATACCTGTAAAATCGGTGTTTACAATTTCCAAATAAAACCATACAATCTACATATTTTAAATACACTACTGTTTAAAGGTTAGGGGTCAGTAAATTAAAAAAAAAAAAAAAAAGAAGGAATTAGTACTTTTTTCCAGCAAGGACACATTAAATGAATCAAAAGGTGACAGTAAAGAAATGAAGCAGCACAAATGTTTTCAGCACCGATAATAAAAAAATGTTTCTTGAGCACCAAATCGGCATATTAGAATGATTTCTGAAGGATCATGTGACCCTGAAGACTGGAGTAATGATGCTGAAAATCCAGCTTTGCCGTCACATGAATGCATTACATTTCAAAATATATTAAAATAGAAAAGAGTTCATTTAATTTGTAAAAAGATTTCATTGTTACCGTTTTACTGTATTTTTGATCAAATGCAGAGTTTTCAAAAACATAAGAAAAATATCTTACAGACCCCAAACTTTTGAACAGTATGTTTTAGGGATGCACGATATGAAAAATTTGAACCGATACCGATAACCGATAAGTTCACATTTTTATATTATAATTTTCATATAATCTGCAGTTTGTGCACCCATGAGAATACAAAATCTAAGATGCACTGATGAAACTGATATTTTAGTAGCTCTGGCCTAACTACAATGGCAAACATCAGTCCTGACTCTGACTATCAAATGTTATTATTTTTTGTGTAAGGCACCACAATACTTAGTAACAAACGGTTTAACAGAACTATGCTTTATCTGCAATTAACAACTCATTAACAACAAATTTATATTCAAATATTTCATGCATAAAGAAATGCATCTATTCAACCTTTTTAGTGCATGAGGATGAGGAAGTTATATAGAGACTTTAAGCAACAGCTGCGAATGGAACGGCTACGTTGACCGGAAGTAAGCTGTTACACTGCCGAAGCCAAGAACATAAAAATCATTAAGCAACCTAAACAAGATGGCGCAACGCGGCATTCAGTCATTTATTTAAATACAAATGATGGATTATGAGGATAATGTTTAGGCAATAATTACATTGTTCTCTTCACATATCTTTAGTCTCAGTGCCACCTGAGGTGCTGATGCTAACAGCAGACATTATCTTTGTACAAACGAAAAAAAATCGTTAAAATTAGCTTAAGTTTAAAACATAAATCAACACAGATTAAATGAAAGACTCATGGTAGAATCGTATACTGATAAAATTAAATGGTATATACCATAAAACGCATCATTTAACTACATAAGCTGTCACGTTGGAACGACTACGACAAAACAGCTGTTCTCCCCTAGTAGAAGGTTACAGTCAGTGATGGGAATAACGGCGTTATAAATAAACGGCGTTACTAACGGCGTTATTTTTTTCAGTAACGAGTAATCAAACGAATTACTGTTTCCCCTGTTACAACGCCGTTACCGTTACTGACAATAAAATGTGGCGTTACTATATTATATTATTAGAATTTAATTTTCAGTTCATCTGAATGGATGCGCAGTGTAGCTGTATTTGACGTACCATAAACTCTAGTGTGAAGGCGCACGACTCGCCGTCGCTTTCTCTCACATACAGGCACGCAAAGAAAGATACAGAGCAAGAGAGTCTTTCATAACATGCAGGATTGACGCGCTACATGTAAACGATATTCTTTGTTGTATTTTCCTGTCAAAATAACGGAGTTCCTTTGGAATTCTTCAGCTTTTAAGAACTGCCGGGTTCTCTTGTAGTGGGCGGGACTAATGCCCAAGCGACAATCTCATTGGCTGGCGCTCACCTATTATCGTCCCGATTTTGATTTCAGCAAATCAATTCGAGCAAACGCAGACAACGTGATTAATATTCATGAACCCAGCAGCTCATTAATCCTTAGGGCGTTTTATATTGATGACAAATATGCATTCATACTTGGTTATTCTAATTACTAAAGTTCTATCATCATATAATATTAAATTATCATAATATTATATTATAATGCTTGACTGACTGATACTAAGTGTCAGTAGATAAATAGTGTAGATTAATGTACAATGTTTTATAATAATAATTTATTCTTTTTAGTGTCCATTTCATTAATTTAACATATTTAATATTGGGGGCATCCAAAGTTATTTGACATTTGAATTTTTTTTTTTTTTAAAGTAACGCAATAGTTACTTTCCCTGGTAATTAGTTACTTTTATAATGATGTAACTCAGTTACTAACTCAGTTACTATTTGTGAGAAGTAACTAGTAACTATAACCAATTACTTTTTTAAAGTAACGTGCCCAACACTGGTTACAGTAGAACGCCACGAAGTAGCAGCTGAAGTCGCGAACGCGCAATATGACGTAGGAATGCCGTTGCAGCAGTGGAGGCTGCTTAAAGTCCCTAATTCGCCGCGATGACGACCTTTCAAGTGAGATATAAGATTTGTTGTGTTAAAACTTGACGCCTTTTTTCCTCCTCTCGGAATCCTTGCTCGACATGCGTTGCAAATAGCAATGGTATTGTCCTCCTCTCTGCCACCGAGAAAAACTTCCAGACCGGTGAAGACATGTTCACAAATGATGACCTAATGAGCGCGACACAAGCTGAGAGTCACTGCAGTTTAAAGCCGCAGTCACTTGCACTCGGAAAGTGGATGACTCTCAGATAAATCAGACTGATTGATTGATTTACCAGCAAGCGTACTTTATCGGATCTAGTTATCGGATTTCATTTATTTATCGGAGCAATAAAAAGGACGTCATTTTCACCCATATCGGTCAATAATTTATCTGTCCTACAAATATCGTGTATCCCTAGTATGTTTATTTGTCAGATATAAATACTTTACAAATAATCTTAAAAGGCTTTTAAAATTCTACTACTAATAACAATATAAAACACTAAGGATTAATGAGCTGCTGGGTTCATGAATATTAATCACGTTGCCTGCAACTTTCGCTCGAATTGATTTGCTGAAATCAAAACAGGGACAATAATAAGTGAGCGCCAGCCAATGAGATTGTCGTTTGCACATTAGTTTTGCCCACTACCAGAGAAACCAGCAGTTCTGAAAAGCTGAAGAATTCCAAAAGGAATTATTTTGACAGGAAAATACAACAAAGAATATAGTTTACATGCAGCGCGTCAATTCTGGATGTTATGAAAGACTCTCGCTCTGTATTTTTCTTTGCACATGTGAGACAAAGCGACGGCAAGCTGTGCGCCTTCACACTAGAGTTTACGGTAGCCTACAGTACGTCAAAAACAGCTACACTGCGCATCCATTCAGATAAACTGAAAAATAAAATTAGAATAATATTCTAATAAATTATAGTAACGCCGCATTTTATTGTCAGTAATGGCGTTGTAACGGGGGAAACAGTAATTCGTTTGATTACTCGTAAAAAATAACGCTGTTTGTAACGCCGTTTATTTATAACGTTGTTATTCACATCACTGCTAGTAAAGGGTTTGAAACTAAGCAAATGTCTCTCACCCCATCTTGCCCTGCTCCGTCAGATCACCGTCGCTGCTCAGGATAGCCGTCAGCATTCTCAGAGTAGAGTTGCCAGATTTACTCTGGTTGTTCTTCACGCCGAGCAGCCATCTGACCATCAGTTTCAGACCCTGAATCTGAGACACACAGAGATAGACAAGCATTGAACACACTTTACTCGTCAGTATCATCTCCTCTGAGTGCAAGCTCAGGTGTCATTGTTTTATTATGCAAAGGAGAAAAAGAGAAGAAAAGAAAAGAACCTGTCTATTCATATCTGTAGGGAACCAATGCAATACTGGCTTGGATATGAATCACTCTGGTACTTTCTTCAATAAAAATGAATAATAAATGACAAGTCAAATCTTAGCTGCGTCTTACCTTAGCCAATGTTTCAGGAGAGACTTCTTCATCCGGGACCCACAGCTTGGTGGTTTTCTTGCCAGGAATCTTTGCAGCAAACAGAAAATCTAGATCACTATCAGATGCCTCAAAACCCGAGAGTGAGGAGAATCCTTTATTGCTTGGTCTAAAAGTTTGCTAACAAGGTTACAACTAAAAATAAACACTTTTTGTTATAGAAGCGAGTAGACAAATGATGTGTCACACGTCTATGTATATTAGAGCACATGACTCGCTTTAAAACCACTGGAAAATGAAATAAAACTACGCCCACAAGGTCAATCAAATGAGATCAGTAAACAGGATCTTAAAACTTTCTCACCCATTTACTCTTATAATTATACTTGGTTGATTTTAGCCTTAAGCAAGCACATCCCCATGAAATCACATTAATTCAATAAGCCCAAATTAGTTAATGGTACAGGCAAATAAACATGCATATTTAATGCTGTTCTTTCGACCAGCTATGATATCCATTATCAGCGGGGCTTTCACAAGCATGATATTTTGGCTGATTTATTGTTATGTAAATAATTGTGATTAATGATTAAAATGTCTAATGCTTTTATAAATTTTTCTTCTTTATTTCTTTTTTATGTCTTTAATACATCATAGAAATCTATTTACTTACTTTTAATTTAAGGAAATTTTAAAGTTATTTATTCAACTTAAAATCACACAAAACAAAAAAATTGATTTCCTTTAAGGCTTCATAAACAAATATTACATACAAATATTATTAATTATAAGATATTTTATTATTGCTATTATGATATTGGAATATATTGTTCTTATCGCTGGAATATTAATATATTTAAATAAATAAATAAAAGTTAATATATCATATATAATAAAATGTTATATTTCGTATTGGCAATATTATGCATAGGAACGATAATATTTCAGTCCAAAACAATACGTATTTAAATAAATACATACAATGTTATATTTATGCCATTATGATAATGAAATATACTGTTATTAATATTATACACTGGAACAGTAATTTAATTCCAAATAATATTTAGTTTTTATTCACATACATAATTTAAATAGCATTTAGGCACATCCTAAACAGCCAAAATAGACAAATGTTCAAAAAACATTTTTTAAAATTAAAAAAAAAAAAAAAAAAAAAGAAGAGCACTTACACACGAATGCACATTAAGAACATAGTGCACACCTGAGCAATCCAGAGGCCTTTATAGATCAAGTGTGAGTTCATTTTGAGTGCTCGCATAATGCACTACTTCACCAGAAGGCGAGACATAAAATGTGCATTTTTATGCAGTGCATCACATTGATTGCTGTGTCTACTCATCAACATTCAGGCTATATTGCGAAACT